>NW_024722227.1:27637421-27681369 GCF_018991925.1 Homarus americanus
GAACGGTTTATTTTATCACACGCGCTCATAACAGTACGGATGTAACCTCAAGACGTAATGTTACGTCTGGAGTTAAGATGCGTGGTTTGAACACACCTGGCCGTCTCCTATTCGCACACACAAATGTAACATATCTGAATTTCTCCTGGTTTATTTAAATGATTGTAATGCAGTGAAAAACCGTCCTCGGAATACCGAATCGGCACAGGCAAATTAACCTAATTTACCGTGACGAACTAGTGTTCCTGGGGTTGACTCTCTTGTAACATAACCACTACTAATCTGCAGCACCGAAAAATATTAATTGTAAGACATGCCATATATTATATTGCTCCTTGACACAGCCTGCATTAAAAGAGGACCAGTCGTAGGCCTTAATGTATAGTAATGGTTGGAGATTAACTCTCACCCCGTGTTTGCCGTACGTGGCCCACGATCCGTAAGGCTGGGGGAATAGAATCCTGTGGCTGAAAACACATCTAAGATTTATTTTTCTGGCGAGACATTTGGGTTGAAATGCCGATCAAAATTTCTTTGTAATTTGTCAGATGGGGCTAGGTTATTGAGCACTTCCTTGCATCCTGTGCAAAAGTGATTACAGCGCCTAGAGTTTATGCGTGCGTAGTCGACGCGCATAAAAGGGCGTAAGTACTATAAGTACCATGGATTGCATCGGCAAGTTACATATAATGACAGGATGATAGCGTGGGGTTGGAGTTCCCGATACAATACATTTGCTAATGGCATGGTGTGACAGTTCCTTTTAAGTAATGTCTGGAGAGATATTGGTCACGAGGAAAGGGTGTTGCTAGGCACATAGGCATTTGCAGTATACAGGGACAAACTTTTAGTGCGTGTGATGAGTGTTGCAGTGACGAGTAGGAGGTTGATAGGGGACGTCCTTTGGTGGAGATACGTAGTCAACGTACCGTCAGCCAAAGATGCACCGACCCCACCGTAAGTCTCGTGCTCACAATTTTGTCTGGCACTACTTGAAGTAAGGCTGCATGTAAAGGTGATTGGTGGCTCTGTTTTCGGCTGTATCACTCAGGATAAGTATTAAGCAAACCAAAGGTAGAATTTTTATATTAATAAACTATTCATTGTTATGCAAGGTTGAAAAGTTTCCAAATTTTCGTAGATTTGCTTAAATGAAGTAAATTTTATTAATGAATTGGCAACTATACTAAAACCACAGCTGCCACAAGATTCTCGTCAAATTTTATTTATTAAACAAATGTACAAACATTTCGAAATTTCTCAGGACCTTAAATAACAATGAATTTATTAAAAAAAAGTATCTGGTTTGTTTAATATTTATCCTGACAGTGATAAGGCCGAAAACAAGATCCACTAATCACCTTTACACGCAGCCGTACTCCAAGCATTGCCAGGTAAAATTGGGAGCACGAGACTCAGTGTGAGTCACTTCAACCATGATCAGTACAACGAGTGTAGACCCCATTGATGGTTTAGATGGCAATAAAGTGGTCAGTTAGACTCACTAAGCGCCATCAAGGGTATCAAGTGCTCTTTAAAGAGGGTAAACATATTCCTTACATTACTGTGAAGGATGAGGAAGCAGTTAGGTATTTAACTACAGAAGGTTTTGAGAATGTAATGATGAAAAAGACTGTGGAGTCCATTGCAATCACGATCTCAGTCCACTAATCGAGAGGATAAAGGTAATACTGTAAGGAGCGATATTGCAGGCACACCAAGTGCTGTAAATGTGTGGGAAAAGCATATGGAAATACGTAATGCAGCAGCACAGAAGGACATATGCAACGGGGGCAATAACCTTACAGCCCCTAACAGTCTAGTAGAACTCCGTAAGGAGATTGATGAGTTCAGACAAACAGTAATGGATATCAAGAAATGCTTGGTGAACCTTGTGCCATATAGTGATGTTGCTCTTGTTAATAAAGATTGTCCAAAAGAAAATGAAACATTAGTAGAGATGGAATCAAATAATGTTATTGTGGATAGCAATCTAGAGCAAAATGGTAATCATAGTCTGTTAGGAAATAGAGTTGGTTCGGTTTCTAAGAGAATGAAGTAAACAAGAAAACGCTCGGTGATCTGACGAGCATTCTTGACTCTGTTTTGGAATATATGGAAAATCTAAGGGACGACGTCAAAAAGAATGTTCTTATTTCGGTGAAGAACAAGAGGGAAAAATTTATTCTGGTGGGTCATAATGTCAGCTTAATTTCCATGAATGTTAATAGTTTGAAAAAAAATAAAGTTTAACGGATCTTCATGCATATGTTCATTCTAGTAGTATTAATGTTGCGGCTTTGCAAGAGGTTGGGTCAAACGGAATATCTTTGCAACTAAGAGGTTATCAAAGTTTTGAATTGCCAGCTGATTTGACTGGAAATTGTTGAGGTTTGACGACTTATATCAAAGATATTCATTCCGCTCTAAAAATAAACGGTACCGAGTATTTGTGTTAGTATTACGCTTCAAGATGCTACACTGTTCATTATAAATGTTTACGTGCCTGCTGATTCCTTGACAGTTGATGATCTGCCGGACATTAGTTTTGCTGATGATTGTTTACTAATTGGTGATTTGAATGCTAGGCATAACAATCTTGGCAGTAGAGACAATGAAATGGTTCTGAAAAATATCTTAGACGAGAGAAGATGCTAAGTTTAACATAAGATTATAGATTTTATGCAGATCTATTTGTTGTATACATATCTCATTTATGATTAGTACAATTTTAAAGAGCTCTTGTTAAGACTAGTTTTGGGTGGGCTAGTTAGCATGCTAACCAGCTCCTTTTGATGTATTTGTCAATAAATGTTTTGAAATTGAATTTGACTCGACGAGTGGAGAGCAAATGTATTACCTGTCTCCCCGGTACTGGCTCAAGGCACACGCGCTACCACAAGAGTCAAATAAACAACCCTAGCTGAACTAATATTGACATAAAATATAAAACAAGGTACCAAAATTATATGATCAGATTATCTAAATACAATGTACTATAGATGTAAGGCAAGGCTGGAGGGTAACATATTAAAAGGGGTATAATGCAAGGTGTACGAACTCTCAGCTGAACCCGGCACCGTGTTGATGAAACGAGCTGACGAACCATCTCTGTGCGACCCATTTACCAGACAGAGAAGTATAAGTTACAATTTCTTCCTGCACCTGACACAAAAAACTACATAATCAGGACAATGAAATAAAGGGACAAGGGGCAATGGCAATGACAGTTGGTATTAAAACAGTACAGGAGATAGATAGCGAAAATAAAAACCAACAGAAATAGTTGACGAAAATTAATTATGAAACCGGGAATAATCCTAGATTCACCCGTGACAGGTAAGGCTTGGTTAGGTTATGCTCTCAGGTTAAGTTAAGTTAGGTTAGGTTACGCTACGTTAAGTTGGGATAGGTAAGTTAGGTTACGCTACGTCTGGTTGGATTAGGTTAAGCACAATAAACTGTATTAAAGTGCACAGAAAGACCATAATTACTGCCTCACTACAGATAAGACTAAACACACACAAGACTAATGTATCTCTCTTAATCTATTATTCTTGGTGACTAATTTATTCTTTAATAAGAATATGGACGAAAAGACCAAATTGTTGAGGCTCGGTAATACATCATAACATCAACATATAAGAGAAACATTATTATAAGGTAAACAAATATAAAAGTTTCCTTTTATTCTTCAGTTATCTCAACAGTCACCAGAGGCAACAAGAATGGAGGAAATGTAAGGTCAGTGTAAGGTCATGACATTTATGTTACCTTGACTGACTGAATGACTGGTTCGGTTGTGACTGATGGTGGTGGTGACGTCATCAAAGGGTACACTATAAAGGCGGCAGGAGGCCGCCGGAGAGTCAGTCTCAACTGGACCTTTCTGCACTCAACATGCACAAGATGGTAAGTATAATGAAAACTCATTACTGTACGTGATGTAAGTTTACTGAACTTTGTGGATGTCGATGGATTTGTACAAAACTTATATCTAAATTATTGACTTAAAGTTTTTTATTTTTCAGGTGATCGTTTGGTTGTCTGTTTTACTTCTTGTGGTGTTTGCTATGGCGGATCCTGGGTATGGTGGCTATGGACAGTACGAAGACTATGGACAAGGACACGATGACTACGGCCATGGCGGTCGTGGTCATTACTCCTATGGCCAAGGTGGACGTGGTGGTCGTGGTGATTATGACTACGGAGGCTATGGTGATTCGTACCATGGAGGACAAGGTTATGCTCATGGGGGTTACGGTGAAGGTTACAGAGGATACGGTGTCTATGGACGTTATTGATATGGTCGTTACAAAAACGCCAAATAATTTATAAACCTTAAAAAATAAAAATTCTTGTGCTTCTATTGTTTAATAAAACCCATTTTTTTATAATCTTAATGTATTCTTTAACTCAATAGTTTAAAACATAACTGTTTATTTTATCACGCGCTCATAACGGTACGGATGTAACCTTCAGACGTAATGTTACGTCTAGAGTTAAAATACGTGGTTTGAACACACCTGGCCGTCGCCTATTCGCACACAATAATGAAACTGATCTGAATTTCTCCTGGTTTATTTAAATGATTGTGATGCAGTGAATATAAAGCCCTCGAAATACCGAATCGACACAGCAAATTAATCTAATTTACCGTGAATAACCAGTGTTTCTAGGGGTTGACTCTTGTAACCTGACCATTATTAATCTGCAGCACCGAAAAATATAAATTGCAAAACCTACAATGTATTGGATTGATCCTTGACACAGCTTGCATTAAAAGCGGGCTAGTCGGGGGCCTTAAGGTAATGGATGGAGATTACCACGTGTTAGCCGTACGTGGCCCAAGATCCGTAAGGCTGGGAGAATAGAATCCTGTGGCTGAACATACATCTACGATTAATCTTTCTGGTGAGACATTTGGCTTGAAGTGCTGATCAAAATTTGTTATTCTTTAATTTGTCATAAGATGAGGCTAGGTTATTGAGCACTCCCTTGCATCCTGTGCAAGGCGTAGTGCAAAAGTGATTAAAGCGTCTAGTTTATGCTTGCTTAGTCGACGTGCATAAAAGGGCCTAAGTACCTGAAGGACCATGGATTGCATCGGCAAGTTACATATAGTGACAGGATGAGTGTGGGGTTGGAATTCCCGATACAATACATTTGCTAATGGCAAGGTGTGACGGGTCCGAAATAAGTCAAATGTCTGGAGAGGGTGTTGGTAGGCACGTAAGCATTTGCAGTATAAAGGGACACATTTAGTGCGTGTGATGAGTGTTGCAGCGACGAGGAGGTTGATAGGGGTCGTCATTCCTGGCGGAGTTACGTAGTCAACGTACCGTCAGCCAAAGATGCACCGACCCCACCCTAAGTCTCGTGCTCGCAATTTTGTCCGGCAATACTTGAAGTAAGGCTGCATGTAAAGGTGATTGGTGGCTCTGTTTTCGGTTGTATCACTCAGGATAAGTATTAAGCAAACCAAAAGGTAGAATTTTTATATTAATACACTATTCATTGTTATGTAAGGTTGAAAAGTTTCCAAATTTTCGTAGATTTGCTTAAATAATGAAGTAAATTTTATTAATGAGTTGGCAACTCTACTAAAACCACAGCTGCCACAAGATTCTCGTCAAATTATATTTATTAAACAAATGTACAAACATTTGGAAATTTCTCAGGACCTTAAATAACAATGAATAGTTTATTATAAAAAAATTTTCTTTGGTTTGTTTAATATTTATCCTGAATGATAAAGCCGAAAACAAGATCCACTAATCACCTTTACACGCAGCCGTACTTCAAGCATTGCCAGGTAAAATTGTGAGCACGAGACCCAGTGTGAGTCACTTCAACCATGATCAGTACAACGAGTGTAGACCCCATTGATGGTTTAGATGGCAGTAAAGTGGTCAGTTAGACTCACTAAGCGCCATCAAGGGTATCAAGTGCTCTTTAAAGAGGGTAAACATATTCCTTACATTACTGTGAAGGATGAGGAAGCAGTTAGGTATTTAACTACAGAAGGTTTTGAGAATGTAATGATGAAAAACACTGTGGAGTCCATTGCAATCACGATCTCAGTCCACTAATCGAGAGGATAAAGGTAATACTGTAAGGAGCGATATTGCAGGCACACTGAGTGCTGTAAATGTGTGGGAAAAGCATATGGAAATACGTAATGCAGCAGCACAGAAGGACATATGCAACGGGGGCAATAACCTTACAGCCCCTAACAGTCTAGTAGAACTCCATAAGGAGATTGATGAGTTCAGACAAACAGTAATGGATATCAAGAAATGCTTGTTGAACCTTGTGCCATATAGTGATGTTGCTCTTGTTAATAAAGATTGTCCAAAAGAAAATGAAACATTAGTAGAGATGGAATCAAATAATGTTATTGTGGATAGCAATCTAGAACAAAATGGTAATCATAGTCTGTTAGGAAATAGAGTTGGTTCGGTTTCTAAAGAGAATGAAGTAAACAAGGAAACGCTCGGTGATCTGACGGGCATTCTTGACTCTGTTTTGGAATATATGGAAAATCCAAAGGACGACGTCAAAAAGACTGTTCTTATTTCGGTGAAGAATAAGAGGGAAAATTTATTCTAATGGGTCATAATGTCAGCTTAATTTCCATGAATGTTAATAGTTTGAAAAAAGAAGTTTAACGGATCTTCATGCATATGTTCATTCTAGTAGTATTAATGTTACAGCTTTGCAAGAGGTTGGGACAAACGGAATATCTTTGCAACTAAGTGGTTATCGAAGTTTTGAATTGCCAGCTGATTTGACTGGAAATTGTTGAGGCTTGACGACTTATATCAAAGATATTCATTCCGCTCTAAAAATAAACGGTACCGAGTATTTGTGTTAGTATTACGCTTCAAGATGCTACACTGTTCATTATAAATGTTTATGTGCCTGCTGATTCCTTGACAGTTGATGATCTGCCGGACATTAGTTTTGCTGATGATTGTTTACTAATTGGTGATTTGAATGCTAGGCATAACAATCTTGGCAGTAGAGACAATGAAATGGTTCTGAAAAATATCTTAGACTAGAGAAGATGCTAAGTTTAACACAAGACGGTAGATTTTATGCAGATCTATTTGTTGTATACATATCTCCTTTATGATTAGTACAATTTTAAAGAGCTCTTGTTAAGACTAGTTTTGGGCGGGCTAGTTAGCATGCTAACCAGCTCCTTTTGATGTATTTGTCAATAAATGTTTTGAATTTGAATTTGACTCGACGAGTGGAGAGCAAATGTATTACCTGTCTCCCCGGTACTGGCTCAAGGCACACGCGCTACCACAAGAGTCAAATAAACAACCCTAGCTGAACTAATATTGACATAAAATATAAAACAAGGTACCAAAATTGTATGATCAGATTATCTAAATACAATGTACTATAGATGTAAGGCAAGGCTGGAGGGTAACATATTAAAAGGGGTATAATGCAAGGTGTACGAACTCTCAGCTGAACCCGGCACCGTGTTGATGAAACGAGCTGACGAACCATCTCTGTGCGACCCATTTACCAGACAGAGAAGTATAAGTTACAATTTCTTCCTGCACCTGACTCAAAAAACTACATAATCAGGACAATGAAATAAAGGGACAAGGGGCAATGGCTGAGTCATAAGAGGATTAGCACATCGTATGACAGTTGGTATTAAAACAGTACAGGAGATAGATAGCGAACATAAAAACCAACAGAAATAGTTGACGAAAGTTAATTATGAAACCGGGAATAATCCTAGATTCACCCGTGACAGGTAAGGTTAGGTTAGGTTATGCTGTCAGGTTAAGTTAGGTTAGGTTACGCTACGTTAAGTTGGGATAGGTAAGTTAGGTTACGCTACGTCTGGTTGGATTAGGTTAAGCACAATAAACTGTATTAAAGTGCACAGAAAGACCATAATTACTGCCTCACTACAGATAAGACTAAACACACACAAGACTAATGTATCTCTCTTAATCTATTACTCTTGATTAATTTATTCACTAAATAAGAATATGGACGAAAAGACCAAATTGTTGAGGCTCGGTAATACATCATAACATCAACATATAAGAAAAACATTATTATAAGGTAAACAAATATAAAAGATTCCTTTTATTCTTCAGTTATCTCAACAGTCACCAGAGGCAACAAGAATGGAGGAAATGTAACACGACAGTGTAAGGTCATGACATATATGTTAAGTTGACTGACTGAATGACTGGTTCGGTTGTGACTGATGGTGGTGGTGACGTCATCAAAGGGTACACTATAAAGGCGGCAGGAGGCCGCCGGAGAGTCAGTCTGAACTGGACCTTTCTGCACTCAACATGCACAAGATGGTAAGTCAAATAAAAGCTCATTACTGTACGTGATGTAAGTTTATTGAACTTTGTGGATGTCGATGGATTTGTAGAAAACTTACATCTAAATTATTGACTTAAATTTTTTTCTTTTTCAGGTGATCGTTTGGTTGTCTGTTTTACTTCTTGTGGTGGTTGCTATGGCCGATCCTGGGTATGGTGGCTATGGACAGTACGAAGACTATGGCCAAGGACACGATGACTATGGTCGTGGTGGATATGGCGGTCGTGGTCATTCCTCCTATGGCCAAGGTGGACATGGCGGTCGTGGTGATTATGACTACGGAGGTTATGGTGATTCGTACCATGGAGGACAAGGTTATGCTCATGGGGGTTA
Source organism: Homarus americanus (assembly GCF_018991925.1). Lineage (NCBI taxonomy): Eukaryota > Metazoa > Arthropoda > Malacostraca > Decapoda > Nephropidae > Homarus > Homarus americanus. The sequence continues at coordinate 27,646,131 of NW_024722227.1, forward strand.
CGGTGAAGGTTACAGAGGATACGGTGACTATGGACGTTATTGATATGGTCGTAAGGAAAACGCCAAGGAATTTATAAACCTTAAAAAATAAAAATTCTTGTGCTTCTATTGTGTTTAATAAAACCCATTTTTTTTATAATTCTTACTGTATTCTTTAACTCAATAGTTTAAAAACGGAACGGTTTATTTTATCTCACGCACTCGTAACAGTACGAAAGTAACCTTCAGACGTACTATTACGTCTAGTTAAGATGCGTGGTTTGAACACAACTAGCCGTCTCCAACTCGCACACACTAATGTAACTGATCTGAATTTCTCATGGTTTATTTAAATGATTGTAATGCAGTGAAAAAAAAGCCCTCGAAATACCGAATCGGCACAGGCAAATCAACCTAATTTACCGTGATTAACCAGTGTTTCTGGGGGTTGACTCTCTTGTAACATGACCATTATTAATCGGCAGCACCGAGAAATATCAATTGCAAAACATACAATGTATTGGATTGATCCTTGACACAGCTTGCATTAAAAGCGGGCTAGTCGGGGGCCTTAAGGTAATGGATGGAGATTACCTCTTACCACGTGTTTGCCGTACGTGGCCCATGACCCGTAAGGCTGGGAGAATAGAATCCTGTGGCTGGAAATACATCTGCGAATTATTTTTCTGGCGAGACATTTGGCTTGAATTCCCTATCAAGAATTTTTTTTCTTAAATTTGTCATAAAATGGGGCTAGGTTATTGAGCACCCCTTTGCATCCTGTGCAAGGCTTAGTGCAAAAGTGATTTAAAGAGCCTAGAGTTTGTTTGCGTAGTCGACGTGCATAAAATGGATTAAGTACCTGAAGGACCATGAATTTTATCGGCAAGTTATATAATGATATGATAGTGTAGGGTTGGAATTTCCGATACAATACATTTGCTAATGGCAAGGTGTGACAGGTCCCAAATAAGTCAAATGTCTGGAGAGAGATTGGTCAGGAGGAAAGGGTGTTGGTAGGCACAGGCATTTGCAGTATAAAGGGACAAACTTTTAGTGCGTGTGGTGAGTGTTGCAGCGACGAGGAGGTTGATAGGGGACGTCCTTCCTGGCGGAGTTACGTAGTCAACGTACCGTCAGCCAAAGATGCACCGACCCCACCATAAGTCTCGTGCTCGCAATTTTGTCTGGCAATACTTGAAGTAAGGCTGCATGTAAAGGTGATTGGTGGCTCTGTTTTCGGCTGTATCACTCAGGTTAAGTATTAAGCAAACCAAAGGTAGAATTTTTATATTAATACACTATTCATTGTTATTTAAGGTTGAAAAGTTTCCAAATTTTCGTAGATTTGCTTAAATAATGAAGTAAATTTTATTAATGAATTGGCAACTCTACTAAAACCACAGCTGCCACAAGATTCTCGTCAAATTTTATTTATTAAACAAATGTACAAACATTTGGAAATTTCTCAGGACCTTAAATAACAATGAATTTATTAAAAAAAAGTATCTTTGGTTTGTTTAATATTTATCCTGACAGTGATAAAGCCGAAAACAAGATCCACTAATCACCTTTACACGCAGCCGTACTTCAAGCATTGCCAGACAAAATTGTGAGCACGAGACCCAGTGTGAGTCACTTCAACCATGATCAGTACAACGAGTGTAGACCCCATTGATAGTTTAGATGGCAGTAAAGTGGTCAGTTAGACTCACTAAGCGCCATCAAGGGTATCAAGTGCTCTTTAAAGAGGGTAAACATATTCCTTACATTACTGTGAAGGATGAGGAAGCAGTTAGGTATTTAACTACAGAAGGTTTTGAGAATGTAATGATGAAAAAGACTGTGGAGTCCATTGCAATCACGATCTCAGTCCACTAATCGAGAGGATAAAGGTAATACTGTAAGGAGCGATATTGCAGGCACACCAAGTGCTGTAAATGTGTGGGAAAAGCATATGGAAATACGTAATGCAGCAGCACAGAAGGACATAGCAACGGGGGCAATAACCTTACAGCCCCTAACAGTCTAGTAGAACTCCGTAAGGAGATTGATGAGTTCAGACAAACAGTAATGGATATCAAGAAATGCTTGGTGAACCTTGTGCCATATAGTGATGTTGCTCTTGTTAATAAAGATTGTCCAAAAGAAAATGAAACATTAGTAGAGATGGAATCAAATAATATTATTGTGGATAGCAATCTAGAGCAAAATGGTAATCATAGTCTGTTAGGAAATAGAGTTGGTTCGGTTTCTACAGAGAATGAAGTAAACAAGAAAACGCTCGGTGATCTGACGAGCATTCTTGACTCTGTTTTGGAATATATGGAAAATCTAAGGGACGACGTCAAAAAGAATGTTCTTATTTCGGTGAAGAACAAGAGGGAAAAATTTATTCTGGTGGGTCATAATGTCAGCTTAATTTCCATGAATGTTAATAGTTTGAAAAAAAATAAAGTTTAACGGATCTTCATGCATATGTTCATTCTAGTAGTATTAATGTTGCGGCTTTGCAAGAGGTTGGGTCAAACGGAATATCTTTGCAACTAAGAGGTTATCAAAGTTTTGAATTGCCAGCTGATTTGACTGGAAATTATTGAGGTTTCACGACTTATATCAAAGATATTCATTCCGCTCTAAAAATAAACGGTACCGAGTATTTGTGTTAGTATTACGCTTCAAGATGCTACACTGTTCATTATAAATGTTTATGTGCACGCTGATTCCTTGACAGTTGATGATCTGCCGGACATTAGTTTTGCTGATGATTGTTTACTAATTGGTGATTTGAATGCTAGGCATAACAATCTTGTCAGTAGAGACAATGAAATGGTTCTGAAAAATATCTTAGACGAGAGAAGATGCTAAGTTTAACATAAGATTATAGATTTTATGCAGATCTATTTGTTGTATACATATCTCATTTATGATTAGTACAATTTTAAAGAGCTCTTGTTAAGACTAGTTTTGGGCGGGCTAGTTAGCATGCTAACCAGCTCCTTTTGATGTATTTGTCAATAAATATTTTGAATTTGAATTTGACTCGACGAGTGGAGAGCAAATGTATTACCTGTCTCCCCGGTACTGGCTCAGGGCACACGCGCTACCACAAGAGTCAAATAAACAACCCTAGCTGAACTAATATTGACATAAAATATAAAACAAGGTACCAAAATTGTATGATCAGATTATCTAAATACAATGTACTATAGATGTAAGGCAAGGCTGGAGGGTAACATATTAAAAGGGGTATAATGCAAGGTGTACGAACTCTCAGCTGAACCCGGCACCGTGTTGATGAAACGAGCTGACGAACCATCTCTGTGCGACCCATTTACCAGACAGAGAAGTATAAGTTACAATTTCTTCCTGCACCTGACTCAAAAAACTACATAATCAGGACAATGAAATAAAGGGACAAGGGGCAATGGCTGAGTCATAAGAGGATTAGCACATCGTATGACAGTTGGTATTAAAACAGTACAGGAGATAGATAGCGAACATAAAAACCAACAGAAATGGTTGACGAAAATTAATTATGAAACCGGGAATAATCCTAGATTCACCCGTGACAGGTAAGGCTAGGTTAGGTTATGCTATGTCAGGTTAAGTTTGGTTAGGTTACGCTACGCTAAGTTGTTATAGGTAAGTATCTCTCTTAATCTATTACTCTTGATGACTAATTTATTCACTAAATAAGAATATGGACGAAAAGACCAAATTGTTGAGGCTCGGTAATACATCATAACATCAACATATAAGAGAAACATTATTATAAGGTAAACAAATATAAAAGTTTCCTTTTATTCTTCAGTTATCTCAACAGTCACCAGAGGCAACAAGAATGGAGGAAATGTAAGGTCAGTGTAAGGTCATGACATTTATGTTACCTTGACTGAGTGACTGAATGACTGGTTCAGTTGTAACTGATGGTGGTGGTGACGTCATCAAAGGGTACACTATAAAGGCGGCAGGAGGCCGCCGGAGAGTCAGTCTCAACCGGACCTTCCTGCACTCAACATGCACAAAATGGTAAGCCACATAAAAACTCTTTAATGTACGTGTAATAAATTTATTGAGCTTTGTGTATGTCGGTAAATCTGTATTTGTGCTCAACTTTCATTTTTTGTGATTTTTTTTCTTTTTCAGGTGATCGCTGTTTTGTCCGTTTTATTCTTTGTGTCGGCTGTTATGGCCGACTTTGGTTATGGTGGCCGTGGGCATGGTGGTTATGGTGGGCACGATGATTATGGCCGTGGAGGATATGACTATTATGGCCGTGGAGGATACGACGATTATGGCCGTGGAGGACATGATGATTATGGCCGTGGAGGATACGACGATTATGGCCGTGGAGGACAAAGTTATTACGGCCATGGGGGTGACGGCCACAGAGGATACGGTCGATATGGATATGGTGGTTAAAGAACGTGAAATGATTTACAGACCTTTAATAATGTAATATCTTGTCTATATTGTATTCAATAAAATCCAAAAATTTTTAATAGAATTTTTATGTACCTTAAGTTTACTAGTGATTAATTTACCATATTTACTCTCATACCAGTACGAACTTGACTTGAGACGTGTAGTTTGATGTCTCCAGTATATCCACGACCTGAGTTATGATGCGTGATTCACACACGCACATGTGTTTAACCGATCGGATTTTCAATCGATTTATTTACATGCTAGTAATGGAGTGGAAAGCTTCCTCGGAATACTAAAACGGCACGAAGTAATATAAAATTTACCGTAAACTGGACTAGTGTTTCTGAGACCGGGGTCGTGGAGGGGGAATTATTATAACACAATATGGTGGTGTGGGTCTGGTAGTTGAAACCAAATGCTGCCATTATCGTGGCCGGTACAGTTTTAACTCGCTGCACAAAGGCCTGTCGGAGTAAATATTAAACAAACCAAATGTAAACTTTTTATAATAAACTAATAACTGACAAAGGTCCTGAGAAATTCCCAAATGTTTGTAAGTTTTATACGAAAATTTGTCTAGAATATTGTGGCAGCTGTAGTTTAGTTGTCATTTCATTAATATAATTTTCTTCATTATTTAAGCAAATGTAGGAAAACCGAGCGCATGTGTATTTTCAGCCACAGGATTCTCCAGCCTTACGGGTAGTGTGCCACGCACGGCAAACACGTGGTAAGAGTTTATCTTCATCCATTACTTTATATTAAGGCCTCCGACTGGCCCGCCATCCAGTGGCCAGGAAAACAACTTCCTTGTCTTAAGGGTATAAATATGCTAGAAAAATATTCAACGAGAAGTACGTTATATAAATTAATGTCTCCATATTCCTTTTTATATTTCTTGTACATTGTTGTACACGAGCATAAATCCTAAGGGATGCATCCCCCTATAATCAAGTTGAGGGATTTCCTGTATCACCCCTATAATTCATGTAATCCTGCGAAGGTCAACCTTTTGGCGATTAGAAACAGTCAAGGGAGGACAAAATGGTTTTTAAGTTTGTTCAAATGCACTTTAAGTCAAGTCATCCTCTTCAATCACAACAATGCTAATGGATTTGATTTGTACACCACACAGTATTATGTATCAAGTGTATAATATTCACGCAAGGATTAATTGAATAGAAGCTTTTAGTGCTTTAAGAATTTTATTCACTATATATAAGTTGTTCTAGAGACTATAAAACACTAGGTTACATGTTCTACAGTAATAAATTATATTAAATTAAGAGCTATGCTACTTTTAATGTCTAGAAACTACCTTTACTGGCTAAAATTTCTTAAGTTCAGGCAGCAAATGTAAGAGCCATTTACAGAGAACATGAACTTCAAATTAAAAAGGCAAACTGTACCAACATTAAAATATTTAGCCTTATCTAAATGTATGCATAACTTAAGAGTATTCACTTGTAACACATTTGTTAGATTACTGCTAAATTATTGGGTTAATTCATGTTCATAATATTGTATCACGCCCTAAGGGAGCCGAATCATTTTTTATTGGGTGCACATTAATGTTGAAGTATTATGTACAGTAACGTACACCCATAAAGTTTTTCTGGTATTAGCCGTCTAATCCTTTATTACCATAGTAGGTCATCTTTTCTCGTGTGACAAATACCAGTCATGGACAGAAAATCCATATTGAGGACCAGCCTGTAAAGGTATACGAGACGTCCCAAGTCCAGCCTTTAAACTTCTTTTAGGTTGACAAAGTCTAGACCTACACGTCGGCGAGGCAAGATCTTCTTTACTCCCGAGGTGCTACGTGATCCTGACGATGGGTACAACGCTGACTTGTGACCAGGCGAAGGTAGTAAGACTGTATCCAGTCGAATGTCCTTCACCCAAGCCTAAACCGCCTTGTCCTAAGGAATTTTTTTGACGTCTTAGGAATCGGGGAGGGGGGGGGGGTGACACGGGTCGTCCGCAGACCGGTGAGTGGTGGCCTTATGGTCACCTTCGCGGAATGGGGACAGGCCCAGCAAGTAGCCAACATAAAAAAATTAACGAGATAAAGATCCACGTGGAAGCTTATACAGCGGATAACTTTGTGTTGGGAGTAATCTCCCACACCAAGATAGACCATCTTGAAAAAGAAGAGCTGGCCGAGCTAATCGGAGACCAGCTTTCAATAGTACAGAAGCTGACAAGCTTAACTGCACTGGCTGGTTATCCAAAGCACCGTATTGCTGGGATGGGGGAACATCCCTGTAAGACCGTATGAAAAAAGACCCACAAGGTGCTAGAAATGCCAGAGGTATGGCCATCTGGCAGGGAAGTGTCGAGCTCGGGAGGTTTGTGCCACTTGCAGGACACACGGGCACCAGCACACCAACTGCTCGGCGCAGCTTGTGGTGGCCCTCACTCCTCCTCCGGCCGGGAGTGTCCCAGGTGGAGGGAGGAGTGTAGGGTGGCTAAATTGTGAAGCAAGAAATAATTGAGCTACAAGGAGGCTCTCCTTGTAGTGAAGACAGATGAAAAGAAGACTCAATACCCAAACAAGAGCGAAGGAAAGACGAACGAAGCCAGATACAGTAACATTAAAATTATTATTTTTTCGACCTTTACGAAAACATACCGCAACAAGACCAGGAAGGAGAATGGAAGGTGAAAAACAAAGAACAAAAGTATGAGCTCCAAAGAAAACGACAAAGGAAAAAAACAGCTTCGACGGAAAATAACCGAAAGGCGAAGAGGCCAGTATTCTCAAAAATAAAGAAAGGTTGACAAACGATGAACTACTCGGTTAAATGAAGTTAAAATGCAGGTAAGATTTGGTAGTGTCCAACTGTGGAACTCTATATTTATTTTGGTGTTATAGTTTGACATTATTCGAATATTGTGATTTTCATCTTATATTTAATTATTCTCAACAATTCTAGAACATTCGTGACGTTTCCCCTCCAAATACAAATTTACCTCCTCAGGTTAGGCTGAATACGTGATTTGTGATCGAAAGAAATGAAAGTCGATCATTTAATTAATAAAAAATAAATATAATATCATATAATTTTAACTTCCAAAACTGTATGATCAGAGACTAAATTTTCCAGGTTAGGTTAGGTTAGGCAAGCTTAGGTAATGCTTTAACGGATTCTGTGCAGTCATAACATTGTCTTTAGATCATTCAAACATCATCTGAAAATTTGGTGTAATTCCATAAAGTCCTTCTGGTGCTTCCTGTCGCCTATAACATTACCATATTGTATACTTTTGAAAATGAACCTTGGTTCACGAGTTTTGCTCATCTTCTTTGCTTGCTTTTGAAAATGAGTTTAAACTTGTGTCATGCTTACTAAATATATCTGCTTGCCTTTCCTTGTCGTTTGAGAAGTAATGAAACCTCATGTCTTTATTTTTATTTGTGCCGCACACAACACACTGGTGAAACCCGTTCCTTCTCGCCATATCTGTGTAACTCAAGTCAGTCACCATGTTCAGCGGCCAAGAGTAAAGAAAACACAGCCGACGTAACTTTTCCCGTCATTTAATGAGTGCCATCTAGTGGCCAGGCGTGCGTACTATGGGGATCTACATTAAGTAGCTCTTAGACGTGCTACCTTTTATATACTTCCCTTGATCCAGCCTGTGCGGACTGGGCCGGAGGAAAGGTGCCACAAGCTAGCACTCAAAGCGAGCAACTCAAGAGAACCCTTTACTGTAGTCTCAATCTTCCCTAATGACACTTCCGTTATGGGAAGTCCTTTTCAACTTAAGGAAGGGACCCCCCCCCAACCCCCCACCTCCCACTGGTATGGCTCATCAGATCAACAGGACCTCAACCTCTCCCCCCATTCCTCCACGGTGGTTCCCACTAGTGGGAGTTATTGTGGAGATGCTGTGACTTTCGATGGTACTGGATTGATGGGATCTCTCCTTCAGGAATGATTTTCCAGTTCCAGAATTACTCCAGGTTTTCGTGTTTGGGATGCATTTAGTAATGTTTTCCACGAGTCCACACTTTGTGGTGATATCAGCTGGTCAATCTCTTCATCCGAGGAATGGGTGGTGATACAGCCTACACGTGGCCTCTATGATGGCAGTCTGTCGGATTCGTCCTCAGTGTTCATCTTCAGTCAGTTCTACCTGTAAAATATGACCACACATCAATATAAGTATAAAAACATTAATTTGGCTCCAAAATATAATGTATTAGGCGTATAACGCTACAAACAGTGCATTTACAAGATATTCATGCGTGTTTCAGTGCATCTGTTTAAAAAAATAGGGAATGTGATAATGACATTAAGCTAATCATTTGGAAAGGCTATCACAGTTTTTTGTTTAGAGTGGTGGGACATAAATTTACACCATTGAACTTCTGCCACCTTGGTCGTACTGGTATCTGGTCTGGCCCATGGACTATGTAGGCCGCCCTCTAAAAAATGTGGCCTCAGCCTGGTTCATCTGGTAGTGTAGGGTGCTTGCCTAGGTCGCCGCAGGGGTAGAGAGTGGTAGGTCTAAGTCGATGGCGAGGACTGTGCCTGGACCTGGTAGTAGGAGGCCCATGAAAACAATGATCCCAGGGAAACCGATCCTCCAGGGATGAACTCGCAAGAACTGCCTCCTGCGAGGGAGCGGGCCCAGGGGCATTGACACCAGAAGCATCCGGCGTGGTGACGGCCGTAGCCGACACCTGGGTTGGGGAGGGTGGGGGCTTCCGAGACCCACCGGAGGATCCCGTAAGTCCCATCTTAGGAGACTTTGAGACCCTCCACCCCCTCATGGACCGCTTCTGGATCGAAGATGCACCAAAAATGTCCTAAAAAGAATCCCCCCTTACCTGCATGGGGAGGTTTCGGGGGACCAGGAGGTAACAGTGTCAGTTGAGGGAGACGAACGAGCAGCTGTGGGAAGAAAGGTGTCTCGAATGGTCTAAAATATTAATTGCAAAGATTCCTGTGTTGTCCGAAAGTAAACTTACACCACTGGTAAAACAATTCAATTGCAAAATTAAAGATGTTATAAGTCATTAGCGACGAAAATGTCGTAGAAGGAAAATGTCTTATAATTGCCTATCAGAACCGTATTTGTTATTGTCAAAGCGATTATGCACCGTAAGGAAAATAATATTCACAACTGTATATAGAGATTGAGCCACGAGGATAGACGTAACAAAAGGCGGGTGTTCAGGGGCGGATCCAGGAATATACAAAGGGGGGGGGGCCAAAAAATTGTGGGTGGGGTAAAATGGCGACCACAACGCGCCCACCCAGCTGGGGGCGCTGCTGACCACAAGATTTTTTTTAATCTGATCAACGAAATGGTCTCAAAATATCATTATACTCATGATAATACTCGATATCATGGGTATTTCGAGGCCATTTGGAACCATGTGCACTTGATATTAGGAGATTCTGAAGTCAAAAGTAATTACGTCTTACTATGCAAAAATGCCTGATTAAAATAGTGCCTTAAAGAAAAAGTAGCCCCCCTGGTGTTGGGTTATATACTGTACAGTTCTTATTTCTTTTGTAAAAATATAGATAAGACACATAATTGTCTAAATAAATACATTGTAGTGAATAAAACCCTCTTGAAAACTCCTGCCTGTGTGGGAGGAATAATAAGAACTTAAATTTCTCACCGTTACAACGATCCTAGGAAGAAAAAGTCCAACATTGACCACCAAACACCTAGACGAGTGGAGAGGAGAGCAAATGTATTACCTGTCTCCCCGGTACTGGCTCAAGGCACACGCGCTACCACAAGAGTCAAATAAACAACCCTAGCTAAACTAATATTGACATAAAATATAAAACAAGGTACCAAAATTATATGATCAGATTATCTAAATACAATGTACTATAGATGTAAGGCAAGGCTGGAGGGTAACATATTAAAAGGGGTATAATGCAAGGTGTACGAACTCTCAGCTGAACCCGGCACCGTGTTGATGAAACAAGCTGACGAACCATCTCTGTGCGACCCATTTACCAGACAGAGAAGTATAAGTTACAATTTCTTCCTGCACCTGACTCAAAAAACTACATAATCAGGACAATGAAATAAAGGGACAAGGGGCAATGGCTGAGTCATAAGAGGATTAGCACATCGTATGACAGTTGGTATTAAAACAGTACAGGAGATAGATAGCGAACATAAAAACCAACAGAAATAGTTGACGAAAGTTAATTATGAAACTGGGAATAATCCTAGATTCACCCGTGACAGGTTAGTCTAGGTTAGGTTATGCTATGTCAGGTTAAGTTTGGTTAGGTTACGCTACGCTAAGTTGTTATAGGTAAGTATCTCTCTTAATCTATTATTCTTGGTGACTAATTTATTCTTTAATAAGAATATGGACGAAAAGACCAAATTGTTGAGGCTCGGTAATACATCATAACATCAACATATAAGAGAAACATTATTATAAGGTAAACAAATATAAAAGTTTCCTTTTATTCTTCAGTTATCTCAACAGTCACCAGAGGCAACAAGAATGGAGGAAATGTAACACGACAGTGTAAGGTCATGACATTTATGTTACCTTGACTGAGTGACTGAATGACTGGTTCAGTTGTAACTGATGGTGGTGGTGACGTCATCAAAGGGTACACTATAAAGGCGGCAGGAGGCCGCCGGAGAGTCAGTCTCAACTGGACCTTTCTGCACTCAACATGCACAAGATGGTAAGTCAAATAAAAGCTCATTACTGTACGTGATGTAAGTTTATTGAACTTTGTGGATGTCGATGGATTTGTAGAAAACTTACATCTAAATTATTGACTTAAATTTTTTTCTTTTTCAGGTGATCGTTTGGTTGTCTGTTTTACTTCTTGTGGTGGTTGCTATGGCCGATCCTGGGTATGGTGGCTATGGACAGTACGAAGACTATGGCCAAGGACACGATGACTATGGTCGTGGTGGATATGGCGGTCGTGGTCATTACTCCTATGGCCAAGGTGGACGTGGTGGTCGTGGTGATTATGACTACGGAGGCTATGGTGATTCGTACCATGGAGGACAAGGTTATGCTCATGGGGGTTACGGTGAAGGTTACAGAGGATACGGTGTCTATGGACGTTATTGATATGGTCGTTACGAAAACGCCAAAGAATTTATAAACCTTAAAAAATAAAAATTCTTGTGCTTCTATTGTGTTTAATAAAACCCATTTTTTTTTATTCCTGCTGTACTCTTTAACTCAATAGTTTAAAAAAAGAACGGTTTATTTTATCACACACGCTCATAACAGTACGGATGTAACCTTCAGACGCACTGTTAACTCTAGAGTTAAGATGCGTGGTTTGAACACACCTGGCCGTCTCCAATTCGCATACACTAATGTAACAGATCTGAATTTCTCCTGGTTTATTTAAATGATTGTAATGCAGTGGAAAAAAGCCCTCGAAATACCGAATCGGCACAAGCAAATTAACCTAATTTACCGTGACTAACCAGTGTTTCTGGGGGTTGACTCGTGTAACCTGACCATTATTAATCGGCAGCACCGAAAAATATCAATTGCAAGACATACAATGTATTGGATTGATCCTTGACATAGCTTGAATTAAAAGCGGGCTAGTTGGGGGCCTTAAGGTAATGGATGGAGATTACCTCTTACCACGTGTTTGCCGTACGTGGCCCATGACCCGTAAGGCTGGGAGAATAGAATCGTGTGGCTGGAAATACATCTGCGAATTATTTTTCTGGCGAGACATTTGGCTTGAAGTCCCTATCAAGAATTTTTTTTCTTAAATTTGTCATAAAATGGGGCTAGGTTATTGAGCATCCTGTGCAAGGCGTAGTGCAAAAGTGATTTAAAGCGCCTAGAGTTTGTTTGCGTAGTCGACGTGCATAAAATGGATTAAGTACCTGAAGGACCATGAATTTCATCGGCAAGTTATATAATGACATGATAGTGTAGGGTTGGAATTTCCGATACAATACATTTGCTAACGGCAAGGTGTGACAGGTCCCAAATAAGTGAAATGTTTGGAGAGATTGGTCACGAGGAAAGGGTGTAGGTAGGGACAGGCATTTGCAGTATGAAGGGACAAAATTTTAGTGCCTGTGATGAGTGTTGCAGTGACGAGGAGGAGGTTGATAGGGGACGTCCTTCCTGGCGGAGATACGTAGTCAACGTACCGTCAGCCAAAGATGCACCGACCCCAGCCTAAGTCTCGTGCTCACAATTTTGTCTGGCACTACTTGAAGTAAGGCTGCGTGTAAAGGTGATTGGTGGCTCTGTTTTCGGCTGTATCACTCAGGATAAGTATTAAGCAAACCAAAGGTAGAATTTTTATATTAATACACTATTCAAATTTTATTTATTGAACAAATGTACAAACATTTGGAAATTTCTCAGGACCTTAAATAACAATGAATTTATTAAAAAAAGTATCTTTGGTTTGTTTAATATTTATCCTGACAGTGATAAAGCCGAAAACAAGATCCACTAATCACCTTTACACGCAGCCGTACTTCAAGCATTGCCAGGTAAAATTGTGAGCACGAGACCCAGTGTGAGTCACTTCAACCATGATCAGTACAACGAGTGTAGACCCCATTGATGGTTTAGATGGCAGTAAAGTGGTCAGTTAGACTCACTAAGCGCCATCAGGGTATCAAGTGCTCTTTAAAGAGGGTAAACATATTCCTTACATTACTGTGAAGGATGAGGAAGCAGTTAGGTATTTAACTACAGAAGGTTTTGAGAATGTAATGATGAAAAAGACTGTGGAGTCCATTGCAATCACGATCTCAGTCCACTAATCGAGAGGATAAAGGTAATACTGTAAGGAGCGATATTGCAGGCACACCAAGTGCTGTAAATGTGTGGGAAAAGCATATGGAAATACGTAACGCAGCAGCACAGAAGGACATAGGCAACGGGGGCAATAACCTTACAGCCCCTAACAGTCTAGTAGAACTCCGTAAGGAGATTGATGAGTTCAGACAAACAGTAATGGATATCAAGAAATGCTTGGTGAACCTTGTGCCATAGAGTGATGTTGCTCTTGTTAATAAAGATTGTCCAAAAGAAAATGAAACATTAGTAGAGATGGAATCAAATAATGTTATTGTGGATAGCAATCTAGAGCAAAATGGTAATCATAGTCTGTTAGGAAATAGAGTTGGTTCGGTTTCTAAAGAGAATGAAGTAAACAAGGAAACGCTCGGTGATCTGACGAGCATTCTTGACTCTGTTTTGGAATATATGGAAAATCTAAGGGACGACGTCAAAAAGAATGTTCTTATTTCGGTGAAGAACAAGAGGGAAAAATTTATTCTGGTGGGTCATAATGTCAGCTTAATTTCCATGAATGTTAATAGTTTGAAAAAAAATAAAGTTTAACGGATCTTCATGCATATGTTCATTCTAGTAGTATTAATGTTGCGGCTTTGCAAGAGGTTGGGTCAAACGGAATATCTTTGCAACTAAGAGGTTATCAAAGTTTTGAATTGCCAGCTGATTTGACTGGAAATTGTTGAGGTTTGACGACTTATATCAAAGATATTCATTCCGCTCTAAAAATAAACGGTACCGAGTATTTGTGTTAGTATTACGCTTCAAGATGCTACACTGTTCATTATAAATGTTTATGTGCCTGCTGATTCCTTGACAGTTGATGATCTGCCGGACATTAGTTTTGCTGATGATTGTTTACTAATTGGTGATTTGAATGCTAGGCATAACAATCTTGGCAGTAGAGACAATGAAATGGTTCTGAAAAATATCTTAGACTAGAGAAGATGCTAAGTTTAACACAAGACGGTAGATTTTATGCAGATCTATTTGTTGTATACATATCTCCTTTATGATTAGTACAATTTTAAAGAGCTCTTGTTAAGACTAGTTTTGGGCGGGCTAGTTAGCATGCTAACCAGCTCCTTTTGATGTATTTGTCAATAAATGTTTTGAATTTGAATTTGACTCGACGAGTGGAGAGCAAATGTATTACCTGTCTCCCCGGTACTGGCTCAAGGCACACGCGCTACCACAAGAGTCAAATAAACAACCCTAGCTGAACTAATATTGACATAAAATATAAAACAAGGTACCAAAATTGTATGATCAGATTATCTAAATACAATGTACTATAGATGTAAGGCAAGGCTGGAGGGTAACATATTAAAAGGGGTATAATGCAAGGTGTACGAACTCTCAGCTGAACCCGGCACCGTGTTGATGAAACGAGCTGACGAACCATCTCTGTGCGACCCATTTACCAGACAGAGAAGTATAAGTTAAAATTTCTTCCTGCACCTGACTCAAAAAACTACATAATCAGGACAATGAAATAAAGGGACAAGGGGCAATGGCTGAGTCATAAGAGGATTAGCACATCGTATGACAGTTGGTATTAAAACAGTACAGGAGATAGATAGCGAACATAAAAACCAACAGAAATGGTTGACGAAAATTAATTATGAAACCGGGAATAATCCTAGATTCACCCGTGACAGGTAAGGCTAGGTTAGGTTATGCTATGTCAGGTTAAGTTTGGTTAGGTTACGCTACGCTAAGTTGTTATAGGTAAGTATCTCTCTTAATCTATTACTCTTGATGACTAATTTATTCACTAAATAAGAATATGGACGAAAAGACCAAATTGTTGAGGCTCGGTAATACATCATAACATCAACATATAAGAGAAACATTATTATAAGGTAAACAAATATAAAAGTTTCCTTTTATTCTTCAGTTATCTCAACAGTCACCAGAGGCAACAAGAATGGAGGAAATGTAAGGTCAGTGTAAGGTCATGACATTTATGTTACCTTGACTGAGTGACTGAATGACTGGTTCAGTTGTAACTGATGGTGGTGGTGACGTCATCAAAGGGTACACTATAAAGGCGGCAGGAGGCCGCCGGAGAGTCAGTCTCAACCGGACCTTCCTGTACTCAACATGCACAAAATGGTAAGCCACATAAAAACTCTTTAATGTACGTGTAATAAATTTATTGAGCTTTGTGTATGTCGGTAAATCTGTATTTGTGCTCAACTTTCATTTTTTGTGATTTTTTTTTCTTTTTCAGGTGATCGCTGTTTTGTCCGTTTTATTCTTTGTGTCGGCTGTTATGGCCGACTTTGGTTATGGTGGCCGTGGGCATGGTGGTTATGGTGGGCACGATGATTATGGCCGTGGAGGACACAGTGATTATGGCCGTGGAGGATATGACGATTATGGCCGTGGAGGATACGACGATTATGGCCGTGGTGAATATGACGATTATGGCCGTGGAGGACAAAGTTATTACGGCCATGGGGGTGACGGCCACAGAGGATACGGTCGATATGGATATGGTGGTTAAAGAGCGTGAAATAATTTACAAACCTTCAATAATGTAATATCTTGTCTATATTGTATTCAATAAAATCCAAAAATTTTTAATAGAATTTTCATGTACCTAAAGTTTACTAGTGATTAGTTTACCATATTTACTCTCATACCAGTACGAACTTGACTTGAGACGTGTAGTTACGACGTCTCCAGTATATCCACGACCGGAGTTATGATGCGTGACACACACACACACACATTTTTAACCGATCGGAATTTCAATCGGGAATATTTATATATTAGTAATGGAGTGGAACGCTTCCTCGGAATACTGAAACGACACGAAGTAATATAAAATTTACCGTAAACTGGACTGGTGTTTCTGAGACCGGGGTCGAGGAGCGGGACTTATTATAACACAATATGATGGTGGTGTGGGTCTGGTAGTCGAACCAAATGCTGCCATTATCGTGGCCGGTACAGTTTTAACTCGCAGCACAAAGGCATGTCAGAGTAAACATTAAACAAACCAAATGTAAACTTTTTATAATAAACTAATCACTGTCAAAGGTCCTGAGAAATTCCCAAATGCTTGTACGTTTGAGACGAAAATTTGTCTAGAATATTGTGGCAGCTGTAGTTTAGTTGTCGTTTCATTAATATAATTTTCTTCATTATTTAAGCAAATTTACGAAAACCGAGCGCATGTGTATTTTCAGCCACAGGATTCTCCAGCCTTACGGGTAGTGTGCCACGCACGGCAAACACGTGGTAAGAGTTTATCTTCATCCATTACTTTATATTAAGGCCTCCGACTGGCCCGCCATCCAGTGACCAGGAAAACAACTTCTTTGTCTTAAGGGTATAAATATGCTAGAAAAATATTCAACGAGAAGTACGTTATATAAATTATCTCCATATTCCTTTTTATATTTCTTGTACATTGTTGTACACTAGCATAAATCCTAAGGGATGCATCCCCCTATAATCAAGTTGAGGGATTTCCTATATCACCCCTATAATTCATGTAATCCTGCGAAGGTCAACCTTTTGGCTATTAGAAACAGTCAAGGGAGGACAAAATGGTTTTTAAGTTTGTTCAAATGCACTTTAAGTCAAGTCATCCTCTTCAATCACAACAATGCTAATGGATTTGATTTGTACACCACACAGTATTATGTATCAAGTGTATAATATTCACGCAAGGATTAATTGAATAGAAGCTTTTAGTGCTTTAAGAATTTTATTCACTATATATGTTGTTCTAGAGACTATAAAACACTGAGTTACATGTTCTACAGTAATAAATTATATTAAATTAAGAGCTATGCTACTTTTAATGTCTAGAAACTACATTTACTGGCTAAAATTTCTTTTAAGTTCAGGCAGCAAATGTAAGATCCATTTACAGAGAACATGAACTTCAAATTAAAAAGGCAAACTGTACCAACATTAAAATATTTAGCCTTATCTAAATGTATGCATAACTTAAGAGAGTATTCACTTGTAACACATTTGTTAGATTACTGCTAAATTATTGGGTTAATTCATGTTCATAATATTGTATCACGCCCTAAGGGAGCCGAATCATTTTTTATTGGGTGCACATTAATGTTGAAGTATTATGTACAGTAACGTACACCCATAAAGTTTTTCTGGTATTAGCCGTCTAATCCTTTATTACCATAGTAGGTCATCTTTTCTCGTGTGACAAATACCAGTCATGGACAGAAAATCCATATTGAGGACCAGCCTGTAAAGGTATACGAGACGTTCCAAGTCCAGCCTTTAAACTTCTTTTAGGTTGACAGTCTAGACCTGCACGTCGGCGAGGCAAGATCTTCTTTACTCCCGAGGTGCTACGTGATCCTGACGATGGGTACAACGCTGACTTGTGACCAGGCGAAGGTAGTAAGACTGTATCCAGTCGAATGTCCTTCACCCAAGCCTAAACCTCCTTGTTCTAAGGAATTTTTTTGACGTCTTAGGAATCGGGGAGGGGGGGGGGGTGACACGGGTCGTCCGCAGACCGGTGAGTGGTGGCCTTATGGTCACCTTCGCGGAATGGGGACAGGCCCAGCAAGTAGCCAACATAAAAAAATTAACGAGATAAAGATCCACGTGGAAGCTTATACAGCGGATAACTTTGTGTTGGGAGTAATCTCCCACACCAAGATAGACCATCTTGAAAAAGAAGAGCTGGCCGAGCTAATCGGAGACCAGCTTTCAATAGTACAGAAGCTGACAAGCTTAACTGCACTGGCTGGTTATCCAAAGCACCGTATTGCTGGGATGGGGGAACATCCCTGTAAGACCGTATGAAAAAAGACCCACAAGGTGCTAGAAATGCCAGAGGTATGGCCATCTGGCAGGGAAGTGTCGAGCTCGGGAGGTTTGTGCCACTTGCAGGACACACGGGCACCAGCACACCAACTGCTCGGCGCAGCTTGTGGTGGCCCTCACTCCTCCTCCGGCCGGGAGTGTCCCAGGTGGAGGGAGGAGTGTAGGGTGGCTAAATTGTGAAGCAAGAAATAATTGAGCTACAAGGAGGCTCTCCTTGTAGTGAAGACAGATGAAAAGAAGACTCAATACCCAAACAAGAGCGAAGGAAAGACGAACGAAGCCAGATACAGTAACATTAAAATTATCATTTTTTCGACCTTTACGAAAACATACCGCAACAAGACCAGGAAGGAGAATGGAAGGTGAAAAACAAAGAACAAAAGTATGAGCTCCAAAGAAAACGACAAAGGAAAAAAACAGCTTCGACGGAAAATAACCGAAAGGCGAAGAGGCCAGTATTCTCAAAAATAAAGAAAGGTTGACAAACGATGAACTACTCGGTTAAATGAAGTTAAAATGCAGGTAAGATTTGGTAGTGTCCAACTGTGGAACTCTATATTTATTTTGGTGTTATAGTTTGACATTATTCGAATATTGTGATTTTCATCTTATATTTAATTATTCTCAACAATTCTAGAACATTCGTGACGTTTCCCCTCCAAATACAAATTTACCTCCTCAGGTTAGGCTGAATACGTGATTTGTGATCGAAAGAAATGAAAGTCGATCATTTAATTAATAAAAAATAAATATAATATCATATAATTTTAACTTCCAAAACTGTATGATCAGAGACTAAATTTTCCAGGTTAGGTTAGGTTAGGCAAGCTTAGGTAATGCTTTAACGGATTCTGTGCAGTCATAACATTGTCTTTAGATCATTCAAACATCATCTGAAAATTTGGTGTAATTCCATAAAGTCCTTCTGGTGCTTCCTGTCGCCTATAACATTACCATATTGTATACTTTTGAAAATGAACCTTGGTTCACGAGTTTTGCTCATCTTCTTTGCTTGCTTTTGAAAATGAGTTTAAACTTGTGTCATGCTTACTAAATATATCTGCTTGCCTTTCCTTGTCGTTTGAGAAGTAATGAAACCTCATGTCTTTATTTTTATTTGTGCCGCACACAACACACTGGTGAAACCCGTTCCTTCTCGCCATATCTGTGTAACTCAAGTCAGTCACCATGTTCAGCGGCCAAGAGTAAAGAAAACACAGCCGACGTAACTTTTCCCGTCATTTAATGAGTGCCATCTAGTGGCCAGGCGTGCGTACTATGGGGATCTACATTAAGTAGCTCTTAGACGTGCTACCTTTTATATACTTCCCTTGATCCAGCCTGTGCGGACTGGGCCGGAGGAAAGGTGCCACAAGCTAGCACTCAAAGCGAGCAACTCAAGAGAACCCTTTACTGTAGTCTCAATCTTCCCTAATGACACTTCCGTTATGGGAAGTCCTTTTCAACTTATGGAAGGGACCCCCTCCCCCCCCCCACCTCCCGCTGGTATGGCTCATCAGATCAACAGGACCTCAACCTCTCCCCCCATTCCTCCACGGTGGTTCCCACTAGTGGGAGTTATTGTGGAGATGCTGTGACTTTCGATGGTACTGGATTGATGGGATCTCTCCTTCAGGAATGATTTTCCAGTTCCAGAATTACTCCAGGTTTTCGTGTTTGGGATGCATTTAGTAATGTTTTCCACGAGTCCACACTTTGTGGTGATATCAGCTGGTCAATCTCTTCATCCGAGGAATGGGTGGTGATACAGCCTACACGTGGCCTCTATGATGGCAGTCTGTCGGATTCGTCCTCAGTGTTCATCTTCAGTCAGTTCTACCTGTAAAATATGACCACACATCAATATAAGTATAAAAACATTAATTTGGCTCCAAAATATAATGTATTAGGCGTATAACGCTACAAACAGTGCATTTACAAGATATTCATGCGTGTTTCAGTGCATCTGTTTAAAAAAATAGGGAATGTGATAATGTGACCACCAAACACCTAGACGAGTGGAGAGGAGAGCAAATGTATTACCTGTCTCCCCGGTACTGGCTCAAGGTACACGCGCTACCACAAGAGTCAAATAAACAACCCTAGCTAAACTAATATTGACATAAAAATATAAAACAAGGTACCAAAATTATATGATCAGATTATCTAAATACAATGTACTATAGATGTAAGGCAAGTCTGGAGGGTAACATATTAAAAGGGGTATAATGCAAGGTGTACGAACTCTCAGCTGAACCCGGCACCGTGTTGATGAAACAAGCTGACGAACCATCTCTGTGCGACCCATTTACCAGACAGAGAAGTATAAGTTACAATTTCTTCCTGCACCTGACTCAAAAAACTACATAATCAGGACAATGAAATAAAGGGACAAGGGGCAATGGCTGAGTCATAAGAGGATTAGCACATCGTATGACAGTTGGTATTAAAACAGTACAGGAGATAGATAGCGAACATAAAAACCAACAGAAATAGTTGACGAAAGTTAATTATGAAACTGGGAATAATCCTAGATTCACCCGTGACAGGTTAGTCTAGGTTAGGTTATGCTATGTCAGGTTAAGTTTGGTTAGGTTACGCTACGCTAAGTTGTTATAGGTAAGTATCTCTCTTAATCTATTATTCTTGGTGACTAATTTATTCTTTAATAAGAATATGGACGAAAAGACCAAATTGTTGAGGCTCGGTAATACATCATAACATCAACATATAAGAGAAACATTATTATAAGGTAAACAAATATAAAAGTTTCCTTTTATTCTTCAGTTATCTCAACAGTCACCAGAGGCAACAAGAATGGAGGAAATGTAACACGACAGTGTAAGGTCATGACATTTATGTTACCTTGACTGAGTGACTGAATGACTGGTTCAGTTGTGAATTGATAGTGGTGGTGACGTCATCAAAGGGTACACTATAAAGGCGGC
Source organism: Homarus americanus (assembly GCF_018991925.1). NCBI lineage: Eukaryota > Metazoa > Arthropoda > Malacostraca > Decapoda > Nephropidae > Homarus > Homarus americanus. The sequence goes on from NW_024722227.1 coordinate 27,667,125, forward strand.
AGGAGGCCGCCGGAGAGTCAGTCTCAACTGGACCTTTCTGCACTCAACATGCACAAGATGGTAAGTCAAATAAAAGCTCATTACTGTACGTGATGTAAGTTTATTGAACTTTGTGGATGTCGATGGATTTGTACAAAACTTACATTTAAATTATTTACTTAAAATTTTTTCTTTTTCAGGTGATCGTTTGGTTGTCTGTTTTACTTCTTGTGGTGGTTGCTATGGCCGATCCTGGGTATGGTGGCTATGGTCAGTACGAAGACTATGGCCAAGGGCACGATGACTACGGCCATGGCGGTCGTGGTGGATATGGCGGTCGTGGTCATTACTCCTATGGCCGAGGTGGACGTGGCGGTCGTGGTGATTATGACTACGGAGGCTACGGTGATTCGGACTATGGAGGACAAGGTTATGCTCATGGGGGTTACGGTGAAGGTTACAGAGGATACGGTGACTATGGACGTTATTGATATGGTCGTAAGGAAAACGCCAAGGAATTTATAAACCTTACAAAATAAAAATTCTTGTGCTTCTTTTGTGTTTAATAAAACCCAATTTTTTTTTAAGGATTTTGATGTATTCCTTAACTCAACAGTTTACGAAACATAACGGTTTATTTTATCACACGCGCTCATAACAGTACGGATGTAACCTTCAGACGTAATGTTACGTCTGGAGTTAAGATGCGTGGTTTGAACACACCTGGCCGTCTCCTATTCGCACACACAAATGTAACAGATCTGAATTTCTCCTGGTTTATTTAAATGATTGTAATGCAGTGAAAAACCGTCCTCGGAATACCGAATCGGCACAGGCAAATTAACCTAATTTACCGTGACTAACTAGTGTTCCTGGGGTTGACTCTCTTGTAACATGACCATTACTAATCTGCAGCACCGAAAAATATTAATTGTAAGACATCCCATATATTAGATTGCTCCTTGACACAGCCTGCATTAAAAGAGGACCAGTCGTAGGCCTTAAAGTAATGGTTGGAGATTAACTCTCACCCAGTGTTTGCCGTACGTGGCCCACGATCCGTAAGGCTGGGGGAATAGAATCCTGTGGCTGAAAATACATCTAAGATTTATTTTTCTGGCGAGACATTTGGGTTGAAATGCCGATCAAAATTTTTCTAATATGTCAGATGGGGCTAGGTTATTGACACTTCCTTGCATCCTGTGCAAAAGTGATTACAGCGCCTAGAGTTTATGCGTGCGTAGTCGACGCGCATAAAATGGCGTAAGTACCTCAAGTACCATGGATTGCATCGGCAAGTTACATATAATGACAGGATGATAGCGTGGGGTTGGAGTTCCCGATACAATACATTTGCTAATGGCATGGTGTGACAGGTCCCAAATAAGTAATGTCTGGAGAGATACTGGTCACGAGGAAAGGGTGTTGCTAGGCACATAGGCATTTGCAGTATAAAGGGACAAACTTTTAGTGCGTGTGATGAGTGTTGCAGTGACGAGTAGGAGGTTGATAGGGGACGTCCTTCCTGGCGGAGATACGTAGTCAAAGTACCGTCAGCCAAAGATGCACCGACCCCACCGTAAGTCTCGTGCTCACAATTTTGTCTGGCACTACTTGAAGTAAGGCTGCATGTAAAGGTAATTGGTGGCTCTGTTTTCGGCTGTATCACTCAGGATAAGTATTAAGCAAACCAAAGATAGAATTTTTATATTAATAAACTATTCATTGTTATGTAAGGTTGAAAAGTTTCCAAATTTTCGTAGATTTGCTTAAATGAAGTAAATTTTATTAATGAATTGGCAACTATACTAAAACCACAGCTGCCACAAGATTCTCGTCAAATTGAATTTATTAAACAAATGTACAAACATTTCAAAATTTCTCAGGACCTTAAATAACAATGAATTTATTAAAAAAAAGTATCTTTGGTTTGTTTAATATTTATCCTGACAGTGATAAAGCCGAAAACAAGATCCACTAATCACCTTTACACGCAGCCGTACTCCAAGCATTGCCAGGTAAAATTGGGAGCACGAGACTCAGTGTGAGTCACTTCAACCATGATCAGTACAACAAGTGTAGACCCCATTGATGGTTTAGATGGCAGTAAAGTGGTCAGTTAGACTCACTAAGCGCCATCAAGGGTATCAAGTGCTCTTTAAAGAGGGTAAACATATTCCTTACATTACTGTGAAGGATGAGGAAGCAGTTAGGTATTTAACTACAGAAGGTTTTGAGAATGTAATGATGAAAAAGACTGTGGAGTCCATTGCAATCACGATCTCAGTCCACTAATCGAGAGGATAAAGGTAATACTCTAAGGAGCGATATTGCAGGCACACCGAATGCTGTAAATGTGTGGGAAAAGCATATGGAAATACGTAACGCAGCAGCACAGAAGGACATAGGCAACGGGGGCAATAACCTTACAGCCCCTAACAGTCTAGTAGAACTCCGTAAGGAGATTGATGAGCTCAGACAAACAGTAATGGATATCAAGAAATGCTTGGTGAACCTTGTGCCATAGAGTGATGTTGCTCTTGTTAATAAAGATTGTCCAAAAGAAAATGAAACATTAGTAGAGATGGAATCAAATAATGTTATTGTGGATAGCAATCTAGAGCAAAATGGTAATCATAGTCTGTTAGGAAATATAGTTGGTTCGGTTTCTACAGAGAATGAAGTAAACAAGAAAACGCTCGGTGATCTGACGGGCATTATTGACTCTGTTTTGGAATATATGGAAAATCTAAGGGACGACGTCAAAAAGAATGTTCTTATTTCGGTGAAGAACAAGAGGGAAAAATTTATTCTGGTGGGTCATAATGTCAGCTTAATTTCCATGAATGTTAATAGTTTGAAAAAAAATAAAGTTTAACGGATCTTCATGCATATGTTCATTCTAGTAGTATTAATGTTGCGGCTTTGCAAGAGGTTGGGTCAAACGGAATATCTTTGCAACTAAGAGGTTATCAAAGTTTTGAATTGCCAGCTGATTTGACTGGAAATTACTGAGGTTTGACGACTTATATCAAAGACATTCATTCCGCTCTAAAAATAATTGGTACCGAGTATTTGTGTTAGTATTACGCTTCAAGATGCTACACTGTTCATTATAAATGTTTATGTGCACGCTGATTTCTTGACAGTTGATGATCTGCCGGACATTAGTTTTGCTGATGATTGTTTACTAATTGGTGATTTGAATGCTTGGCATAACAATCTTGGCAGTAGAGACAATGAAATGGTTCTGAAAAATATCTTAGACTAGAGAAGATGCTCTTTTTAACACAAGACGGTAGATTTGATGCAGATCTATTTGTTGTATACATATCTCCTTTATGATTAGTACAATTTTAAAGAGCTCTTGTTAAGACTAGTTTTGGGCGGGCTAGTTAGCATGCTAACCAGCTCCTTTTGATGTATTTGTCAATAAATGTTTTGAAATTGAATTTGACTCGACGAGTGGAGAGCAAATGTATTACCTGTCTCCCCGGTACTGGCTCAAGGCACACGCGCTACCACAAGAGTCAAATAAACAACCCTAGCTGAACTAATATTGACATAAAATATAAAACAAGGTACCAAAATTGTATGATCAGATTATCTAAATACAATGTACTATAGATGTAAGGCAAGGCTGGAGGGTAACATATTAAAAGGGGTATAATGCAAGGTGTACGAACTCTCAGCTGAACCCGGCACCGTGTTGATGAAACGAGCTGACGAACCATCTCTGTGCGACCCATTTACCAGACAGAGAAGTATAAGTTACAATTTCTTCCTGCACCTGACTCAAAAAACTACATAATCAGGACAATGAAATAAAGGGACAAGGGGCAATGGCTGAGTCATAAGAGGATTAGCACATCGTATGACAGTTGGTATTAAAACAGTACAGGAGATAGATAGCGAACATAAAAACCAACAGAAATAGTTGACGAAAGTTAATTATGAAACCGGGAATAATCCTAGATTCACCCGTGACAGGTTAGTCTAGGTTAGGTTATGCTGTCAGGTTAAGTTAAGTTAGGTTAGGTTACGCTACGTTAAGTTGGGATAGGTAAGTTAGGTTACGCTACGTCTGGTTGGATTAGGTTAAGTACAATAAACTGTATTAAAGTGCACAGAAAGACCATAATTACTGCCTCACTACAGATAAGACTAAACACACACAAGACTAATGTATCTCTCTTAATCTATTACTCTTGATTAATTTATTCACTAAATAAGAATATGGACGAAAAGTCCAAGTTATTGAGGCTCGGTAATACATCATAACATCAACATATAAGAGAAACATTATTATAAGGTAAACAAATATAAAAGTTTCCTTTTATTCTTCAGTTATCTCAACAGTCACCAGAGGCAACAAGAATGGAGGAAATGTAACACGACAGTGTAAGGTCATGACATTTATGTTAAGTTGACTGAGTGACTGAATGACTGGTTCAGTTGTAACTGATGGTGGTGGTGACGTCATCAAAGGGTACACTATAAAGGCGGCAGGAGGCCGCCGGAAAGTCAGTCTCAACTGGACCTTTCTGCACTCAACATGCACAAGATGGTAAGTCAAATAAAAGCTCATTACTGTACGTGATGTAAGTTTATTGAACTTTGTGGATGTCGATGGATTTGTAGAAAACTTACATCTAAATTATTGTTTTAAATTTTTTTCTTTTTCAGGTGATCGTTTGGTTGTCTGTTTTACTTCTTGTGGTGGTTGCTATGGCCGATCCTGGGTATGGTGGCTATGGATAGTACGAAGACTACGGCCAAGGACACGATGACTACGGCCATGGCGGTCGTGGTGGATATGGCGGTCGTGGTCATTACTCCTATGGCCAAGGTGGACGTGGCGGTCGTGGTGATTATGACTACGGAGGCTTTGGTGATTCTCTACCATGGAGGACAAGGTTATGCTCATGGGGGTTACTGTGAAGGTTACAGAGGATACGGTGACTATGGACGTTATTGATATGGTCGTAAGGAAAACGCCAAGGAATTTATAAACCTTGAAAAATAAAAATTCTTGTGCTTCTATTGTGTTTAATAAAACCATTTTTTTATAATCTTACTGTATTCTTTAACTCAATAGTTTAAAAACGGAACGGTTTATTTTATCACACGCGCTCATAATAGTACGAATGTAACCTTCAGACGTACTGTTACGTCTGGTGTTAAGATGCGTGGTTTGAACACATCTGGCCGTCGCTTATTCGCACACAATAATGTAACTGATCTGAATTTCTCCTGGTTTATTTAAATGATTGTGATGCAGTGAAAAAAAGCCCTTGAAATACCGAATTGGCACAGGCAAATTAACCTAATTTACCGTGACTAACCAGTGTTTCCGGGGTTTGACTCTCTTGACTCTTGTAACCTGACCATTATTAGTCGGCAGCACCGAAAAATATAAATTGCAAGACATACAATGTATTGGATTCATCCTTGACACAACTTGCATTAAAATCGGGCTAGTCGGGGGCCTTAAGGTAATGCATGGAGATTACCTCTTACCACGTGTTTGCCGTACGTGGCCCATGACCCGTAAGGCTGGGAGAATAGAATCCTGTGGCTGGAAATACATCTGCGAATTATTTTTCTGGCGAGACTTGGCTTGAAGTCCTTATCAAGAATTTTTTCTTAAATTAGTCATAAAATGGGGCTAGGTTATTGAGCACCCCCTTGCATCCTGTGCAAGGCGTAGTGCAAAATTGATTAAAGCGCCTAGTTTGCTTGCGTAGTCGACGTGCATAAAATGGATTAAGTACCTGAAGGACCATGAATTACATCGGCAAGTTATATAATGACATGATAATGTAGGGTTGGAATTTCCGGTACGATACATTTGCTAATGGCAAGGTGTGACAGGTCCCAAATAAGTCAAATGTCTGGAGAGATTGGTCAGGAGGAAAGGGTGTTGGTAGGCATTTGCAGTATAAAGGGACAAACTTTTAGTGCGTGTGATGAGTGTTACAGCGACGAGGAGGTTGATGGGGGGACGTCCTTCCTGGCGGAGATACGTAGTCAACGTACCGTCAACCAAAGATGCACCGACCCCACCCTAAGTCTCGTGCTCGCAAATTTGTCTGGCAATACTTGAAGTAAGGCTGCATGTAAAGGTGATTGGTGGCTCTGTTTTCGGCTGTATCTCTCAGGTTAAGTATTAAGCAAACCAAAAGGTAGAATTTTTATAGTAAACTATTCATTGTTATTTAAGGTTGAGAAGTTTCCAAATTTTAGTAGATTTGCTTAAATAATGAAGTAAATTATATTAATGAATTGGCAACTCTACTAAAACCACAGCTGCCACAAGATTCTCGTCAAATTTTATTTATTAAACAAATGTACAAACATTTGGAAATTTCTCAGGTCCTTAAATAACAATGAATTTATTAAAAAAAAGTATCTGGTTTATTTAATATTTATCCTGACAGTGATAAAGCCGAAACCAAGATCCACCAATCACCTTTACACGCAGCCGTACTCCAAGCATTGCCAGGTAAAATTGGGAGCACGAGAGACAATGTGAGTTACTTCAACCATGATCAGTACAACGAGTGTAAACCCCATTGATGGTTTAGATGGCAGTAAAGTGGTCAGTTAGACTCACTAAGCGCCAACAAGGGTATCAAGTGCTCTTTAAAGACGGTAAACATATTCATTACATTACTGTGAAGGATGAGGAAGCAGTTAGATATTTAACTACACAAGGTTTTGAGAATGTAGTGATGGAAAAGACTGTGGAGTCTATTGCAATTGCAATCACGATCTCAGTCCACTAATCGAGAGGATAAAGGTAATACTGTAAGGAGCGATATTGCAGGCACACCAAGTGCTGTAAATGTGTGGGAAAAGCATATGGAAATACGTAACGCAGCAGCACAGAAGGACATAGACAACGGGGGCAATAACCTTATAGCCCCAAACAGTCTAGTAGAACTCCGTAAGGAGATTGATGAGTTCAGACAAACAGTAATGGATATCAAGAAATGCTTGGTGAACCTTGTGCCATATAGTGATGTTGCTCTTGTTAATAAAGATTGTTCAAGAGAAAATGAAACATTAGTAGAGACGGAATCAAATAATGTTATTGTGGATAGCAATCTAGAGCAAAATGGTAATCATGGTCTGTTAGGAAATAGAGTTGGTTCGGTTTCTAGAGAGAATGAAGTAAACAAGAAAACGCTCGGTGATATAACGAGCATTCTTGACTGTTTTGGAATATATGGAAAATCTAAGGGACGACGTCAAAAAGAATGTTCTTATTTCGGTGAAGAATAAGAGGGAAAAATTTATTCTAATGGGTCATAATGTCAGCTTAATTTCCATGAATGTTAATAGTTTGAAAAAAAATAAAGTTTAACGGATCTTCATGCATATGTTCATTCTAGTAGTATTAATGTTGCGGCTTTGCAAGAGGTTGGGACAAACGGAATATCTTTGCAAGTAAGAGGTTATCAAAGTTTTGAATTGCCAGCTGATTTGACTGGAAATTATTGAGGTTTCACGACTTATATCAAAGATATTCATTCCGCTCTAAAAATAAATGGTACCGAGTATTTGTGTTAGTATTACGCTTCAAGATGCTACACTGTTCATTATAAATGTTTATGTGCACGCTGATTCCTTGACACTTGATGATCTGCCGGACATTAGTTTTGCTGATGATTGTTTACTAATTGGTGATTTGAATGCTAGGCATAACAATCTTGGCAGTAGACACAATGAAATGGTTCTGAAAAATATCTTAGACGAGAGAAGATGCTAAGTTTAACATAAGATTATAGATTTTATGCAGATCTATTTGTTGTATACATATCTCCTTTATGATTAGTACAATTTTAAAGAGCTCTTGTTAAGACTAGTTTTGGGCGGGCTAGTTAGCATGCTAACCAGCTCCTTTTGATGTATTTGTCAATAAATGTTTTGAATTTGAATTTGACTCGACGAGTGGAGAGCAAATGTATTACCTGTCTCCCCGGTACTGGCTCAAGGCACACGCGCTACCACAAGAGTCAAATAAACAACCCTAGCTGAACTAATATTGACATAAAATATAAAACAAGGTACCAAAATTGTATGATCAGATTATCTAAATACAATGTACTATAGATGTAAGGCAAGGCTGGAGGGTAACATATTAAAAGGGGTATAATGCAAGGTGTACGAACTCTCAGCTGAACCCGGCACCGTGTTGATGAAACGAGTTGACGAACCATCTCTGTGCGACCCATTTACCAGACAGAGAAGTATAAGTTACAATTTCTTCCTGCACCTGACACAAAAAACTACATAATCAGGACAATGAAATAAAGGGACAAGGGGCAATGGCTGAGTCATAAGAGGATTAGCACATCGTATGACAGTTGGTATTAAAACAGTACAGGAGATAGATAGCGAACATAAAAACCAACAGAAATTGTTGACGAAAGTTAATTATGAAACCGGGAATAATCCTAGATTCACCCGTGACAGGTAAGGCTAGGTTAGGTTATGCTGTCAGGTTAAGTTAGGTTAGGTTACGCTACGTTAAGTTGGGATAGGTAAGTTAGGTTACGCTACGTCTGGTTGGATTAGGTTAAGCACAATAAACTGTATTAAAGTGCACAGAAAGACCATAATTACTGCCTCACTACAGATAAGACTAAACACACACAAGACTAATGTATCTCTCTTAATCTATTACTCTTGATTAATTTATTCACTAATAAGAATATGGACGAAAAGACCAAATTGTTGAGGCTCGGTAATACATCATAACATCAACATATAAGAAAAACATTATTATAAGGTAAACAAATATAAAAGATTCCTTTTATTCTTCAGTTATCTCAACAGTCACCAGAGGCAACAAGAATGGAGGAAATGTAACACGACAGTGTAAGGTCATGACATATATGTTAAGTTGACTGACTGAATGACTGGTTTGGTTGTGACTGATGGTGGTGGTGACGTCATCAAAGGGTACACTATAAAGGCGGCAGGAGGCCGCCGGAGAGTCAGTCTCAACTGGACCTTTCTGCACTCAACATGCACAAGATGGTAAGTCAAATAAAAGCTCATTACTGTACGTGATGTAAGTTTATTGAACTTTGTGGATGTCGATGGATTTGTAGAAAACTTACATCTAAATTATTGACTTAAATTTTTTTCTTTTTCAGGTGATCGTTTGGTTGTCTGTTTTACTTCTTGTGGTGGTTGCTATGGCCGATCCTGGGTATGGTGGCTATGGACAGTACGAAGACTATGGCCAAGGACACGATGACTACGGCCGTGGCGGTCGTGGTGGATATGGCGGTCGTGGTCATTCCTCCTATGGCCAAGGTGGACATGGTGGTCGTGGTGATTATGACTACGGAGGTTATGGTGATTCGTACCATGGAGGACAAGGTTATGCTCATGGGGGTTACGGTGAAGGTTACAGAGGATACGGTGACTATGGACGTTATTGATATGGTCGTAACGAAAACGCCAAGGAATTTATAAACCTTCAAAAATAAAAATTCTTGTGCTTCTATTGTGTTTAATAAAACCCATTTTTTTTTTATAATTTTAGTGTATTCTTTAACTCAACAGTTTAAAAACGGAACGGTTTATTTTATCACACGCGCTCATAACAGTACGAATGTAACCTTCAGACGTACTATTACGTCTAGTTAAGATGCGTGGTTTGAACACAACTGGCCGTCTCCTACTCGCACACACTGATGTAACTGATCTGAATTTCTCCTGGTTTATTTAAATGATTGTGATGCAGTGAAAAAAAAGCCCTCGAAATACCAAATCGGCACAGGCAAATCAACCTAATTTACCGTGATTAACCAGTGTTTTTGGGGGTTGACTCTCTTGTAACAAGACCATTATTAATCGGCAGCACCGAGAAATATCAATTGCAAAACATACAATGTATTGGATTGATCCTTGACACAGCTTGCATTAAAAGCGGGCTAGTCGGGGGCCTTAAGGTAATGGATGGAGATTACCTCTTACCACGTGTTTGCCGTACGTGGCCCATGACCCGTAAGGCTGGGAGAATAGAATCCTGTGGCTGGAAATACATCTGCGAATTATTTTTCTGGCGAGACATTTGGCTTGAAGTCCCTCTCAAGAATTTTTTTTCTTAAATTTGTCATAAAATGGGGCTAGGTTATTGAGCACCCCTTTGCATCCTGTGCAAGGCTCAGTGCAAAAGTGATTTAAAGAGCCTAGAGTTTGTTTGCGTAATCGACGTGCATAAAATGGATTAAGTACCTGAAGGACCATGAATTTCATCGGCAACTTATATAATCATATGATAGTGTAGGGTTGGAATTTCCGATACAATACATTTGCTAATGGCAAGGTGTGACAGGTCCCAAATAAGTCAAATGTTTGGAGAGAGATTGGTCAGGAGGAAAGGGTGTTGGTAGGCACAGGCAGTATAAAGGGACAAACTTTTAGTGCGTGTGGTGAGTGTTGCAGCGACGAGGAGGTTGATGGGGGACGTCCTTCCTGGCGGAGATACGTAGTCAACGTACCGTCAGCCAAAGATGTACCGACCCCACCCCTCGTGCTCACAATTTTGTCTGGTAATACTTGAAGTAAGGCTGCATGTAAAGGTGATTGGTGGCTCTGTTTTCGGCTGTATCACTCAGGTTAAGTATTAAGCAAACCAAATGTAGAATTTTTATATTAATACACTATTCATTGTTATTTAAGGTTGAAAAGTTTCCAAATTTTCGTAGATTTGCTTAAATAATGAAGTAAATTTTATTAATGAATTGGCAACTCTACTAAAACCACAGCTGCCACAAGATTCTCGTCAAATTTTATTTATTAAACAAATGTACAAACATTTGGAAATTTCTCAGGACCTTAAATAACAATGAATTTATTAAAAAAAAGTATCTTTGGTTTGTTTAATATTTATCCTGACAGTGATAGCCGAAACCAAGATCCACTAATCACCTTTACACACAGCCGTACTTCAAGCATTGCCAGACAAAATTGTGAGCACGAGACCCAGTGTGAGTCACTTCAACCATGATCAGTACAACGAGTGTAGACCCCATTGATAGTTTAGATGGCAGTAAAGTGGTCAGTTAGACTCACTAAGCGCCATCAAGGGTATCAAGTGCTCTTTAAAGAGGGTAAACATATTCCTTACATTACTGTGAAGGATGAGGAAGCAGTTAGGTATTTAACTACAGAAGGTTTTGAGAATGTAATGATGAAAAAGACTGGAGTCCATTGCAATCACGATCTCAGTCCACTAATCGAGAGGATAAAGGTAATACTGTAAGGAGCGATATTGCAGGCACACCAAGTGCTGTAAATGTGTGGGAAAAGCATATGGAAATACGTAATGCAGCAGCACAGAAGGACATATGCAACGGGGGCAATAACCTTACAGCCCCTAACAGTCTAGTAGAACTCCGTAAGGAGATTGATGAGTTCAGACAAACAGTAATGGATATCAAGAAATGCTTGGTGAACCTTGTGCCATATAGTGATGTTGCTCTTGTTAATAAAGATTGTCCAAAAGAAAATGAAACATTAGTAGAGATGGAATCAAATAATGTTATTGTGGATAGCAATCTAGAGCAAAATGGTAATCATAGTCTGTTAGGAAATAGAGTTGGTTCGGTTTCTAAAGAGAATGAAGTAAACAAGGAAACGCTCGGTGATCTGACGAGCATTCTTGACTCTGTTTTGGAATATATGGAAAATCTAAGGGACGACGTCAAAAAGAATGTTCTTATTTCGGTGAAGAACAAGAGGGAAAAATTTATTCTGGTGGGTCATAATGTCAGCTTAATTTCCATGAATGTTAATAGTTTGAAAAAAAATAAAGTTTAACGGATCTTCATGCATATGTTCATTCTAGTAGTATTAATGTTGCGGCTTTGCAAGAGGTTGGGTCAAACGGAATATCTTTGCAACTAAGAGGTTATCAAAGTTTTGAATTGCCAGCTGATTTGACTGGAAATTGTTGAGGTTTGACGACTTATATCAAAGATATTCATTCCGCTCTAAAAATAAACGGTACCGAGTATTTGTGTTAGTATTACGCTTCAAGATGCTACACTGTTCATTATAAATGTTTATGTGCCTGCTGATTCCTTGACAGTTGATGATCTGCCGGACATTAGTTTTGCTGATGATTGTTTACTAATTGGTGATTTGAATGCTAGGCATAACAATCTTGGCAGTAGAGACAATGAAATGGTTCTGAAAAATATCTTAGACGAGAGAAGATGCTAAGTTTAACATAAGATTATAGATTTTATGCAGATCTATTTGTTGTATACATATCTCATTTATGATTAGTACAATTTTAAAGAGCTCTTGTTAAGACTAGTTTTGGGTGGGCTAGTTAGCATGCTAACCAGCTCCTTTTGATGTATTTGTCAATAAATGTTTTGAAATTGAATTTGACTCGACGAGTGGAGAGCAAATGTATTACCTGTCTCCCCGGTACTGGCTCAAGGCACACGCGCTACCACAAGAGTCAAACAAACAACCCTAGCTGAACTAATATTGACATAAAATATAAAACAAGGTAACAAAATTGTATGATCAGATTATCTAAATACAATGTACTATAGATGTAAGGCAAGGCTGGAGGGTAACATATTAAAAGGGGTATAATGCAAGGTGTACGAACTCTCAGCTGAACCCGGCACCGTGTTGATGAAACGAGCTGACGAACCATCTCTGTGCGACCCATTTACCAGACAGAGAAGTATAAGTTACAATTTCTTCCTGCACCTGACTCAAAAAACTACATAATCAGGACAATGAAATAAAGGGACAAGGGGCAATGGCTGAGTCATAAGAGGATTAGCACATCGTATGACAGTTGGTATTAAAACAGTACAGGAGATAGATAGCGAACATAAAAACCAACAGAAATAGTTGACGAAAGTTAATTATGAAACCGGGAATAATCCTAGATTCACCCGTGACAGGTAAGGTTAGGTTAGGTTATGCTGTCAGGTTAAGTTAGGTTAGGTTACGCTACGTTAAGTTGGGATAGGTAAGTTAGGTTACGCTACGTCTGGTTGGATTAGGTTAAGTACAATAAACTGTATTAAAGTGCACAGAAAGACCATAATTACTGCCTCACTACAGATAAGACTAAACACACACAAGACTAATGTATCTCTCTTAATCTATTATTCTTGGTGACTAATTTATTCTTTAATAAGAATATGGACGAAAAGACCAAATTGTTGAGGCTCGGTAATACATCATAACATCAACATATAAGAGAAACATTATTATAAGGTAAACAAATATAAAAGTTTCCTTTTATTCTTCAGTTATCTCAACAGTCACCAGAGGCAACAAGAATGGAGGAAATGTAAGGTCAGTGTAAGGTCATGACATTTATGTTACCTTGACTGACTGAATGACTGGTTCGGTTGTGACTGATGGTGGTGGTGACGTCATCAAAGGGTACACTATAAAGGCGGCAGGAGGCCGCCGGAGAGTCAGTCTCAACTGGACCTTTCTGCACTCAACATGCACAAGATGGTAAGTATAATGAAAACTCATTACTGTACGTGATGTAAGTTTACTGAACTTTGTGGATGTCGATGGATTTGTACAAAACTTATATCTAAATTATTGACTTAAAGTTTTTTATTTTTCAGGTGATCGTTTGGTTGTCTGTTTTACTTCTTGTGGTGTTTGCTATGGCGGATCCTGGGTATGGTGGCTATGGACAGTACGAAGACTATGGACAAGGACACGATGACTACGGCCATGGCGGTCGTGGTCATTACTCCTATGGCCAAGGTGGACGTGGTGGTCGTGGTGATTATGACTACGGAGGCTATGGTGATTCGTACCATGGAGGACAAGGTTATGCTCATGGGGGTTACGGTGAAGGTTACAGAGGATACGGTGTCTATGGACGTTATTGATATGGTCGTTACGAAAACGCCAAAGAATTTATAAACCTTAAAAAATAAAAATTCTTGTGCTTCTATTGTGTTTAATAAAACCCATTTTTTTTTATTCCTGCTGTACTCTTTAACTCAATAGTTTAAAAAAAGAACGGTTTATTTTATCACACACGCTCATAACAGTACGGATGTAACCTTCAGACGCACTGTTAACTCTAGAGTTAAGATGCGTGGTTTGAACACACCTGGCCGTCTCCAATTCGCATACACTAATGTAACAGATCTGAATTTCTCCTGGTTTATTTAAATGATTGTAATGCAGTGGAAAAAAGCCCTCGAAATACCGAATCGGCACAAGCAAATTAACC
>NW_024722227.1:27681469-27690130 GCF_018991925.1 Homarus americanus
AGGATAAATATTAAACAAACCAAAGATACTTTTTTTTAATAAATTCATTGTTATTTAAGGTCCTGAGAAATTTTGAAATGTTTGTACATTTGTTTAATAAATTCAATTTGACGAGAATCTTGTGGCAGCTGTGGTTTTAGTATAGTTGCCAATTCATTAATAAAATTTACTTCATTTAAGCAAATCTACGAAAATTTGGAAACTTTTCAACCTTACATAACAATGAATAGTTTATTAATATAAAAATTCTATCTTTGGTTTGCTTAATACTTATCCTGAGTGATACAGCCGAAAACAGAGCCACCAATTACCTTTACATGCAGCCTTACTTCAAGTAGTGCCAGACAAAATTGTGAGCACGAGACTTACGGTGGGGTCGGTGCATCTTTGGCTGACGGTACTTTGACTACGTATCTCCGCCAGGAAGGACGTCCCCTATCAACCTCCTACTCGTCACTGCAACACTCATCACACGCACTAAAAGTTTGTCCCTTTATACTGCAAATGCCTATGTGCCTAGCAACACCCTTTCCTCGTGACCAGTATCTCTCCAGACATTACTTATTTGGGACCTGTCACACCATGCCATTAGCAAATGTATTGTATCGGGAACTCCAACCCCACGCTATCATCCTGTCATTATATGTAACTTGCCGATGCAATCCATGGTACTTGAGGTACTTACGCCATTTTATGCGCGTCGACTACGCACGCATAAACTCTAGGCGCTGTAATCACTTTTGCACAGGATGCAAGGAAGTGTCAATAACCTAGCCCCATCTGACATATTAGAAAAATTTTGATCGGCATTTCAACCCAAATGTCTCGCCAGAAAAATAAATCTTAGATGTATTTTCAGCCACAGGATTCTATTCCCCCAGCCTTACGGATCGTGGGCCACGTACGGCAAACACTGGGTGAGAGTTAATCTCCAACCATTACTTTAAGGCCTACGACTGGTCCTCTTTTAATGCAGGCTGTGTCAAGGAGCAATCTAATATATGGGATGTCTTACAATTAATATTTTTCGGTGCTGCAGATTAGTAATGGTCATGTTACAAGAGAGTCAACCCCAGGAACACTAGTTAGTCACGGTAAATTAGGTTAATTTGCCTTTGCCGATTCGGTATTCCGAGGACGGTTTTTCACTGCATTACAATCATTTAAATAAACCAGGAGAAATTCAGATCTGTTACATTTGTGTGTGCGAATAGGAGACGGCCAGGTGTGTTCAAACCACGCATCTTAACTCCAGACGTAACATTACGTCTGAAGGTTACATCCGTACTGTTATGAGCGCGTGTGATAAAATAAACCGTTATGTTTCGTAAACTGTTGAGTTAAGGAATACATCAAAATCCTTAAAAAAAAATTGGGTTTTATTAAACACAAAAGAAGCACAAGAATTTTTATTTTGTAAGGTTTATAAATTCCTTGGCGTTTTCCTTACGACCATATCAATAACGTCCATAGTCACCGAAACCTCTGTAACCTTCACCGTAACCCCCATGAGCATAACCTTGTCCTCCATAGTCCGAATCACCGTAGCCTCCGTAGTCATAATCACCACGACCGCCACGTCCACCTCGACCGCCATATCCACCACGACCGCCATGGCCGTAGTCATCGTGTCCTTGGCCATAGTCTTCGTACTGACCATAGCCACCATACCCAGGATCGGCCATAGCAACCACCACAAGAAGTAAAACAGACAACCAAACGATCACCTGAAAAAGAAAAAATTTTAAGTAAATAATTTAAATGTAAGTTTTGTACAAATCCATCGACATCCACAAAGTTCAATAAACTTACATCACGTACAGTAATGAGCTTTTATTTGACTTACCATCTTGTGCATGTTGAGTGCAGAAAGGTCCAGTTGAGACTGACTCTCCGGCGGCCTCCTGCCGCCTTTATAGTGTACCCTTTGATGACGTCACCACCACTATCAATTCACAACTGAACCAGTCATTCAGTCACTCAGTCAAGGTAACATAAATGTCATGACCTTACACTGTCGTGTTACATTTCCTCCATTCTTGTTGCCTCTGGTGACTGTTGAGATAACTGAAGAATAAAAGGAAACTTTTATATTTGTTTACCTTATAATAATGTTTCTCTTATATGTTGATGTTATGATGTATTACCGAGCCTCAACAATTTGGTCTTTTCGTCCATATTCTTATTAAAGAATAAATTAGTCACCAAGAATAATAGATTAAGAGAGATACTTACCTATAACAACTTAGCGTAGCGTAACCTAACCAAACTTAACCTGACATAGCATAACCTAACCTAGACTAACCTGTCACGGGTGAATCTAGGATTATTCCCAGTTTCATAATTAACTTTCGTCAACTATTTCTGTTGGTTTTTATGTTCGCTATCTATCTCCTGTACTGTTTTAATACCAACTGTCATACGATGTGCTAATCCTCTTATAGCTCATGTTGCCTTGTCCTTTATGTCATTGTCACAATTGTAGTTTTGAGTCAGAGTGCAGAAGGGTATGTTATACTTACCTTTAGTAAATAGGTCCTTTGAAATTGTGTCGCTCATTCATCTTGCAGTGCAGGGGTTGTTGAAGTTCATGCATGGAATTGTCTTGTGCTACCTCCTTTTACATCCATTGTTATTTAGATAATCTGATCTTCAATTTTGTTACCTTGTTTTATATTTTTATGCTCAATAGTTTTAACGGGTTGTTTGTTTGACTCTTGTGGTAGCGTGTGCTAGGCCAATACGAGAACCAGGTAATATTTATCCTCTCCACTCATCCGTTGACTGGTGAGCCACGTACTCCATTCCCTATTTTTTTAAACAGATGCACTGAATCACGCATGAATATCTTGTAAATGCACTGTTTGTAGCGTTATACGCCTAATACATTATATTTTGGAGCCAAATTAATGTTTTTATACTTATATTGATGTGTGGTCATATTTTACAGGTAGAACTGACTGAAGATGAACACTGAGGACGAATCCGACAGACTGCCATCATAGAGGCCACGTGTAGGCTGTATCACCACCCATTCCTCGGATGAAGAGATTGACCAGCTGATATCACCACAAAGTGTGGACTCGTGGAAAACATTACTAAATGCATCCCAAACACGAAAACCTGGAGTAATTCTGGAACTGGAAAATCATTCCTGAAGGAGAGATCCCATCAATCCAGTACCATCGAAAGTCACAGCATCTCCACAATAACTCCCACTAGTGGGAACCACCGTGGAGGAATGGGGGGAGAGGTTGAGGTCCTGTTGATCTGATGAGCCATACCAGTGGGAGGTGGGGGGTTGGGGGGGGGGGTCCCTTCCTTAAGTTGAAAAGGACTTCCCATAACGGAAGTGTCATTAGGGAAGATTGAGACTACAGTAAAGGGTTCTCTTGAGTTGCTCGCTTTGAGTGCTAGCTTGTGGCACCTTTCCTCCGGCCCAGTCCGCACAGGCTGGATCAAGGGAAGTATATAAAAGGTAGCACGTCTAAGAGCTACTTAATGTAGATCCCCATAGTACGCACGCCTGGCCACTAGATGGCACTCATTAAATGACGGGAAAAGTTACGTCGGCTGTGATTTCTTTACTCTTGGCCGCTGAACATGGTGACTGACTTGAGTTACACAGATATGGCGAGAAGGAACGGGTTTCACCAGTGTGTTGTGTGCGGCACAAATAAAAATAAAGACATGAGGTTTCATTACTTCTCAAACGACAAGGAAAGGCAAGTAGATATATTTAGTAAGCATGACACAAGTTTAAACACATTTTCAAAAGCAAGCAAAGAAGATGAGCAAAACTCGTGAACCAAGGTTCATTTTCAAAATTATACAATATGGTAATGTTATAGGCGACAGTAAGCACCAGAAGGACTTTATGGAATTACACCAAATTTTCAGATGATGTTTGAATGATCTAAAGACAATGTTATGACAATGCACAGAATACGTTAAAGCATTACCTAAGCTTGCCTAACCTAACCTAACCTGGAAAATTTAGTCTCTGATCATACAGTTTTGGAAGTTAAAATTATATTATATTATATTTATTTCTTATTAATTAAATGATCGACTTTCATTTCTTTCGATCACAACTCACGTTTTCAGCCTAACCTGAGGAGGTAAATTTGTATTTGGAGGGGAAACGTCACGAATGTTCTAGAATTGTTGAGAATAATTAAATATAAGATGAAAATCACAATATTCGAATAATGTCAAACTATAACACCAAAATAAATATAGAGTTCCACAGTTGGACACTACCAAATCTTAACTGCTTTTTAACTTCATTTAACCGAGTAGTTCATCGTTTGTCAACCTTTCTTTATTTTTGAGAATACTGGCCTCTTCGCCTTTCGGTTATTTTCCGTCGAAGCTGTTTTTTTCCTTTGTCGTTTTCTTTGGAGCTCATACTTTTGTTCTTTGTTTTTCACCTTCCATTCTCCTTCCTGGTCTTGTTGCGGTATGTTTTCGTAAAGGTCGAAAAAATAATAATTTTAATGTTACTGTATCTGGCTTCGTTCGTCTTTCCTTCGCTCTTGTTTGGGTATTGAGTCTTCTTTTCATCTGTCTTCACTACAAGGAGAGCCTCCTTGTAGCTCAATTATTTCTTGCTTCACAATTTAGCCACCCTACACTCCTCCCTCCACCTGGGACACTCCCGGCCGGAGGAGGAGTGAGGGCCACCACAAGCTGCGCCGAGCAGTTGGTGTGCTGGTGCCCGTGTGTCCTGCAAGTGGCACAAACCTCCCGAGCTCGACACTTCCCTGCCAGATGGCCATACCTCTGGCATTTCTAGCACCTTGTGGGTCTTTTTTCATACGGTCTTACAGGGATGTTCCCCCATCCCAGCAATACGGTGCTTTGGATAACCAGCCAGTGCAGTTAAGCTTGTCAGCTTCTGTACTATTGAAAGCTGGTCTCCGATTAGCTCGGCCAGCTCTTCTTTTTCAAGATGGTCTATCTTGGTGTGGGAGATTACTCCCAACACAAAGTTATCCGCTGTATAAGCTTGCACGTGGATCTTTATCTCGTTAATTTTTTTATGTTGGCTACTTGCTGGGCCTGTCCCCATTCCGCGAAGGTGACCATAAGGCCACCACTCACCGGTCTGCGGACGACCCTTGTCTACCCCGATTCCTAAGACGTCAAAAAAATTCCTTAGGACAAGGAGGTTTAGGCTTGGGTGAAGGACATTCGACTGGATACAGTCTTACGACCTTCGCCTGGTCACAAGTCAGCGTTGTACCCATCGTCAGGATCACGTAGCACCTCGGGAGTAGAGAAGATCCTGCCTCGCCGACGTGTAGGTCTAGACTCTTTGTCAACCTAAAAGAAGTTTAAAGGCTGGACTTGGGACGTCTCGTATACCTTTACAGGGAGGTCCTCAATATGGATTTTCTGTCCATGACTGGTATTTGTCACACGAGATAAGATGACCTACTATGGTAATAAAGGATTAGACGGCTAATACCAGAAAAACTTCATGGGTGTACATTACTGTACATAATACTTCAACATTAATGTGCACCCAATAAAAAATGATTCGGCTCCCTTAGGGCGATACAATATTATGAACATGAATTAACCCAAAAATTTAGCAGTAATCTAACAAATGTGTTACAAGTGAATACTCTAAGTTATGTATACATTTAGATAAGGCTAAATATTTTAATGTTGGTACAGTTTGCCTATTTAATTTGAAGTTCATGTTCTCTGTAAATGGCTCTTACATTTGCTGCCTGAACTTAGAAAAAATTTTAGCCAGTAAATGTAGTTTTTAGACATTAAAAGTAGCATAGCTCTTAATTTAATATAATTAATTACTGTAGAACATGTAACCTAGTGTTTTATAGTCTCTAGAACAACTTATAAATAGTGAATATATTTCTTAGAGCACTAAAAGCTTCTCTTCAATTAATCCTTGCGTGAATATTATACACTTGATACATAATACTGTGTGGTGTACAAATCAAATCCATTGGCATTGTAGTGATTGAAGAGGATGACTCGACTTAAAGTGCATTTGAACAAACTTAAAAACCATTTTGTCCTCCCTTGACTTTGTTCCTAATCGCCAAAAGGTTGACCTTCGCAGGAGTACATGAATTATAGGGGTGATAAGAAATCCCTTAACTTCATTATAGGGGGATGCATCCCTTAGGATTTATGCTCGTGTACAACAATGTACAAGAAATATAAAAAGGAATATGGAGACATTAATTTATATAACGTACTTTTCGTGGAATATTTTTCTAGCATATTTATACCCTTAAAACATGTAAGTTGTTTTCCTGGCCACTGGATGGCGGGCCAGTCGGAGGCCTTAATATAAAGTAATGGATGAAGATAAACTCTTACCACGTGTTTGCCGTACGTGGCCCACTACCCGTAAGGCTGGAGAATCCTGTGGCTGAAAATACACATGCGCTCGGTTTTCGTACATTTGCTTAAATAATGAAGAAAATTACATTAATGAATAGACAACTCGACTACAGCTGCCACAATATTCTAGTCAAATTTTTATCTAAAACGTACAAACATTTGGGAATTCCTCAGGACCTTTGACAGTGATTAGTTTATTATAAAAAGTTTATATTTGGTTTGTTTAATGTTTACCCTGACAGGCCTTTCTGCAGCGAGTTAAAACTGTACCGGCCACGATAATGGCAGCATTTGGTTTCAACTACCAGACCCACACCACCATCATATTGTGTTATATGAAGTCCCCCGCCTCGACCCCGGTCTCAGAAACACCAGTCCAGTTTACGGTAAATTTTCTATTACTTCGTGCCGTTTCAGTATTCCGAGGAAGCTTTCCACTCCATTACTAATATGTAAATAAACCGATTGAAATTCCGATCGGTTAAATACATGTGCGTGTGAATCACGCATCATAACTCCGGTCGTGGATATACTCGAGACGTCGTAACTACACGTCTCAAGTCAAGTTCGTACTGGTATGAGAGTAAATATGGTAAACTAATCACTAGTAAACTTTAGGTACATGAAAATTCTATTAAAAATTTTTGGATTTTATTGAATACAATATAGACAAGATATTACATTATTGAAGGTTTGTAAATTATTCCACGTTCTTTAACCACCATATCAATATCGACCGTATCCTCTGTGGCCGTCACCCCCATGGCCGTAATAACTTTGACCTCCACGACCATAATCGTCATATCCTCCACGGCCATAATCGTCATATCCTCCACGGCCATAATCACGGTATCCACCATAGACATCATCGTGCCCACCATAACCACCATGCCCACGGCCACCATAACTAAAGTCAGCCATAACAGCCGACACAAACAGTAAAACGGACAAAACAGCGATCACCTGAAAAAGAAAAAAAAAATCACAAAAAATGAAAGTTGAACACAAATACAGATTTACCGACATACACAAATCTCAATAAATTTATTACACGTACATTAAAGAGTTTTTATGTGGCTTACCATTTTGTGCATGTTGAGTACAGGAAGGTCCGGTTGAGACTGACTCTCCGGCGGCCTCCTACCGCCTTTATAGTGTACCCTTTGATGACGTCACCACCACCATCAGTTACAACTGAACCAGTCATTCAGTCACTCAGTCAAGGTAACATAAATGTCATGACCTTACACTGTCGTGTTACATTTCCTCCATTCCTGTTGCCTCTGGTGACTGTTGAGATAACTGAAGAATAAAAGGAAACTTTTATATTTGTTTACCTTATAATAATGTTTCTCTTATATGTTGATGTTATGATGTATTACCGAGCCTCAACAATTTGGTCTTTTCGTCCATATTCTTATTTAGTGAATAAATTAATCACGAGTAATAGATTAGAAGTCTTACCTGTAACAACAGCATGGCTCAACCTAATAAACAACCTGGCACTGGCATAACCTAACCTAGCCTTACCTGTCACGGGTGAATCTAGGATTATTCCCGGTTTCATAATTAACTTTCGTCAACAATTTCTGTTGGTTTTTATGTTCGCTATCTATCTCCTGCACTGTTTTAATACCAACTGTCATACGATGTGCTAATCCTCTTATGACTCAGCCATTGCCCCTTGTCCCTTTATTTCATTGTCCTGATTATGTAGTTTTTTGTGTCAGGTGCAGGAAGAAATTGTAACTTATACTTCTCTGTCTGGTAAATGGGTCGCACAGAGATGGTTCGTCAACTCGTTTCATCAACACGGTGCCGGGTTCAGATGAGAGTTCGTACACCTTGCATTATACCCATTTTAATATGTTACCCTCCAGCCTTCCCTTACATCTATAGTACATTGTATTTAGATAATCTGATCATACAATTTTGGTACCTTGTTTTATATTTTATGTCAATATTAGTTCAGCTAGGGTTGTTTATTTGACTCTTGTGGTAGCGCGTGTGCCTTGAGCCAGTACCGGGGAGACAGGTAATACATTTGCTCTCCACTCGTCGAGTCAAATTCAAATTCAAAACATTTATTGACAAATACATGAAAAGGAGCTGGTTAGCATGCTAACTAGCCCGCCCAAAACTAGTCTTAACAAGAGCTCTTTAAAATTCTACTAATCATAAATGAGATATGTATACAACAAATAGATCTGCATAAAATCTACAGTCTTGTGTTAAACTTAGCATCTTCTCTAGTCTAAGATATTTTTCAGAACCATT
>NW_024722227.1:27690230-27740931 GCF_018991925.1 Homarus americanus
GAGGATATGGTGGATCTTCAAGCGGCGTGGAAGCGGCGGAGGCTACGGTGATCCTCTGGTGGTGGGGAGGCGGCGGAGGATACGGTGATCCTCTGGTGGTGGGAGGCGGCGGAGGACATGGTGATCCCTTCTGGTGGTGGAGGCAGCGGGAAGTGGTGGAGGTTACGGTGATCTCTGGTGGTGGGAGGCGGCGGAGGATACGGTGGATCTTCGGTGGTGGAGGTAGCGGAAGTGGTGGAGGTTGGCGGTGGATCTCTGGTAGGGAGGTGGCGGAGGATATGGTGGGGATCTTCAAGGGAGGCAGTGAGGCGGTGAGGCTATGGTGATCTCTCTCTGGTGGTGGAGGCGGCGGAGGTTGCTGGGTGATCTTTCTGGCGGTGGGAGGCAGTGGGAGGCGGTGGAGGACATGGTGATTCTTCAGTGGTGGAGGTAGCGGAGGCGGCGGGAGGCTACTGTGGGATCTTGTAGGAGGTGGTGGTGGTTACAGTGCATCTTTCTGGTGGTGGAGGTAGCGGAGGTAGTGGAGGCTACCGTGATCCTCTGGCGGAGGCGGCGGAGGCTATTCACCGACGTACTCTTTCTAACTTCCTACCCCTGGTATTAAACAGTGTGACATCGTCCTTCATCGTATTGTCATCTACATGTATCAGCCACGACGCAACACATCATCTCTTCAAATATCATTCTATTACATTAAACTAATATGATGTTGTTACTTTACTGCACATTATAATCTATGTAATTTACTGTTTCTTGTTACAAAAGTTTGTATTATTTTTTTCTATAAACGTGTTTACGATTATGTTGAGAAGTAAACTGTTAACCGAAATAATGCCCTTTATTTTATATTGATCCATCACCTTTAATATACTGAGTGTATAAACCGTTAACCGGAACGATGCCATTTATATTTATATTCTTTTCACTATTCTTCAAATATACTGAGTGCATAATTGACTTATGGTATTACAAGTAACGGAATATATATTTTTAAGATATTCCCATGGCACAGACTATGAATGTTTACTTTCCTCTCTATGGAGCTTAAAATTGAAGAAAGTAAATCCAATAATAGTTTTACAAGATATAATTCCAGCGACATACCTGTTAAACACATACGTCCATTTGATCTGTAAGTTTTATGTGAGAAGTATGACTAATGAGGCCAATGAGTCTGTATTTAGGGAATTTTGGATTAAAGGCAATACTAGGGAGACTTGAAAGATATGGTGCGTTTCAGCGGGCAAAAGACATTGATTACTGGGCTCCATTCATGTTAAATCGTACATTGTGGCAGTGTCTATTCACTGTTCAATTGCTGCTTCTAATAAATTTATTTAAAAAGAAACGGACTTCAAGGCGTTTGGTTCAGGCTCTGCGTTGAGGCGATTGGAGGCCTTTACAAGACTAAAATATAATTAATGCAACAGAGCATTATGTTAATGTTATCCAGGAAGACATTAGTATGATATGTTTATTGTTAGCCCACTAACTATCTGTTAAAATATCGATATTTTATTAATACACATGAACACATACGTAAATAATTTAGGCAGGTAAATGTATTTCAGGGACTTATATATGGCAATGATAAGATTTGACGTTTAACTCATTATTATTAGATGATATTTTATTATCATCCAGGTTATTATCTATAAAGGAGATGTATGAATGGACATTATCGTATTGTAAAATATTTAATATTTTCTACTATTCTATAGAAAAGGTGTTGTAAGATTTATTTGAAGTATATGATGTTAGGCTTTAATTAGCATATTTATTTTTTTTATTTAAGTTAAGAAATATTTCGAAAAGATTCATAGAAAACTTATATATGAAAAGAATATTAATCATTATCCGTAGATATAAAAAACTTTACTTAGGAAAACTATAAAAGATTAGCGTTAACTTATCTTACCTATGGATAATAAGAAGGAAACATTACACCCAATAAACACACGGGTATCGACTCCACACTGGCCATTAGGTTTTTACGTCTTTAATTTTGCATCTCTAGTTACAGTGAATGTGTGTGCATCAAATAGCACTGATATAACATCGAGGATGGAAATTACATATGCATGTTACACTCTGGAGAATTTGGATAATAATTCTTACAAACTTCTATAGTTCGATAATTAAACTTAACCAAGATTTGTAATTGCTATACAGATTTGTTGGAGGTCTTACCATACCTCTAGTGATTAAGATCGGTAATGTAATTGATTACACGTACGATTGCTATAATTTTAAGGATGCGATTATGATTATGGTAAAGGTGGATGTAATCGTGATTATGATTACGATTTCATGATGCGTAACGCGATTACATTTATGATTACTCAAAAGGAAAAGTTCATAAATAAAACAAAAGTACTATAAAACTCATTTTTACAGACCTGTTTGTCAACCTGGTACACCGAATCATATTTTCTGAGTGATGAAAAAGGTAGACATACGGTGTGAGTATTCACAGACACGAAAACAAATCTTTAATAGATGAATCAAATTTTCATAAGAATATCGTGGAAATCATGAATGGGTAAACGGCTTGATCTAAATATTCTGAAGTGTTCTGAAGTTTTGAAATATTATTAATACAAATGCTTATAGAAGGGGAGTACTTAGTGCTCTGATAAATGAAATGTGTGGTATACTGTATACCAGATATACCTGAAAATATTACTTTCAAAGGTGATTATAACAAAAAATACTGTAATATTAAATTTCATATTTAACATTCATTTTTCTAGACAAGAAATAATACGTCAAAGGTTGTGAAACATTGTGGTCTATTCTTTCAAAGACAGTTTAAAGAACGATCTAATGCTATTCATTTACACAAATAAAACGCACAGAAATATAAATATACATTAATAACGTTAAGAAAATATTGATGACTACACTTCTGGGACAGGTTACTAGGTTAGAATATTACAGACATAATGTAGATGGTGAAGTTTCCTCGAGTCGTATAAAGAAACCGGAATGTAGATGACAGTATTGAAGATCATGAGCTCAGTATTGTCAAATGAAATACCGGTTTGTACTTACTATTGTAATATAAATTTTACTTAGTGTATATATATATGTATATATGAGCAAATGCTTACGAGGGTATGTCAGCCAAAAGGCTGAAAATATGTGTGTGTGTGTGTGTGTGTGTGTGTGTGTGTGTGTGTGTGTGTGTGTGTGTGTGTGTGTGTGTGTGTGTGTAAAAGGTTTGTTCATAACTATTCAGGTTGTTATTACACTTTGAAAACATTTAAATGGCTTTAAATCTTTGTTAGTATCCTAAAATAAGTTGGGAGAACGTTACGTAAAAAAATAGTGCATATAACTGCATACAAAATCTTAATGTATACACGATGGCGCGGTAGATGGGGATTTGTAAGAATTTATTTCATCGATTCGACTGAGTCATAAAGACAATAAAGATGATATGCACTTGACCGTGAAATGCATAGGACATTACAATATTATTGTGCAAACATCTTCAAGAAGAGTATAAAGGTTGCAATACTAAGAGTGCGAGTCAGCACATCCAAAGTCAGTCACAGGCAGCATGGTGGAGAATCTCTACTGACACTATCGCGTTAATGTTTGAAGAGAAAGGAGTTTGGTGAAGAGTTAATTATTCTTGTTAAAAGAAGGTTATTAAACGTCTTCACGACGGTGGTCCAAATACCAAAAGAGGCGACTAAATAATTTGAGTAAAGATATTCGGTGAAAGATTTGAGTAGCTGACTATCCGCTGGCTAATACCTGTTGGTAAACAAAGATGCAAAATATTAAAGCAACACCTGAGCTGCAGTCATGACGTGCAAAATATATAAAAAGGCCCCGATCCAATAGAGAAGTCAGGACGATTGACGGGGAGTGCAGAGTAAACATGGTGAGCACTCGTTACCAACTATCACAGGGCACAGTTATATGTGTCACCTTTTAGTTTGCTGAATTGTACACAACGTTTGAGAAATGTGTTGATGAGAATCAAACGCACAAAATGCGGAAACAGGTTTGTCCGGCGCAAATAATTTATCTAAGAATAATGAGTTTCGACAAATACGAGACGAGAGAATAAACTTTAAGCCCAACCAATTACAATGGTTTTAAAGTGTTTTAGATATGTTACGTGTCCTTGAAAAATGTTCTTAGTGTAAACAATATCTCGGAAAAACAAAAAGTTTAAACATGTTCCAAACAGTAGAAAGGACAATCATGATACTCATCATTTGATGTGGGTGGTATTTCACCAGATAAAATTAAACTCTATTGAAAAATTCTGAATGTTTTTGCGTTATCTGGAATGAAAGTAGTTTTGGCCACAGGTATATTCTTATACAAAGACACATAAACACAAACGCAATACATAACATTAAGTCCATATATATATTATGAGTTCTCTCAATAAATGGCTACTAAAAGTGTAACACCATCAACAGTTCTTCCACATATAATAGGTGAGACTTCATAAGGAACATTTATGCTCAAATGCCCTTTTGAGAAATAACATGCCACACAAATATAAGTATATTAGTAATATTCAATCATGCCATCTGGATATTTCAGAGGCGAGGTGCAGGCGTGGCATCCCTGCCTGTTGGTGGTAGCCTGTACAGGACTTCAGAGGTGGAGGAGGAAGCCACAGGGAGGAGGAGGAAGCCACGGTGAGCAGAGAGGGGGAGGAGGTGGAAGCAGCTATAGCAGCGTAGGAGGTGTGGTGGCGTGAGGTGGGCTATGGAGGGGTGGGAGGGGGAGGAGGAGGAGGAAGAGGAGGTGGAGGATATAGCGCTCTACCTGGTGGAGGAGGAAGGGAGGGAGGACATGGTGGAGGCGGTGGTGGAGGTTACAGGTTCTCTCCAGCGGCAGTGGAGGGAACATGCATGGTGGTGGTGTGCGGAGGAAGGGCATGGCGGGTTTCTGGTGGCAGCAGTGGGTGGTGGTGGAGACATGGTGGATCTTCAAGCGGCGGAAGTGGTGAGGCCATGGTGATCTCTTCTGGTGTGGAGGTGCAAGGAGGATACGTGATCTGTGGAGGTGGTGGAGGATACGGTGATCTCTTCTGGTGGTGGAGGCAGTGGAAAGGCGGGAGGATACGGTGGATCTCTGGTGCAGTGGAAGCGTGGAGGATACGGCGATCCTCTGGTGGTGGGAGGCGGCGAGGATACGAAAATCCTCTGGTGGTGGAGGCAGCGGAAGCGGTGGAGGTTACATGGTGATCCTCTGCGGTGGAGAGGTGGCGGAGATACGGTGGATCCTTCTGGCGGTGGAGGCAGCGGAGGCGGCGGAGGCTGCTGTGGATCCTCTGGTGGTGGGAGGCGGCGGAGGCTACGGTGATCTCTGGCGGTGGAGGCAGCGGAGGCGGCGGAGATACGGTGGATCTCTGGTGGTGGAGGTAAAGGAGGCGGCGGAGGCTACCGTGGATCCTCTGGTGGTGGAGGTGGCGGTGGCTGGTAGTGCATCCCTCTGGGTAGTGGCAGAGGCGGCGGAGGCTACGGTGGATCCTCTGGTGGTGGAGGCAGCGGTGGCAGTATGTATGGTGGAGGCGGCGGTGGCAGTATGTGCGGAAAGTAAATATTTACTGTTCCACCGACGTACTCTTTCAACTTCCTACCTCTGGTATTTTTCAACAGTGTGACATCGTCCTTCATCGTATTGTCATCTACATGTATCAGCCAGATGACGTAACACATCATCTCTTCAGTTCATCATTCTATTACATTAAACCACGTAGATGTTAAGCGTAATTTACTGCGGCCATTATAATCTGGCGTAATTTACTGTTTCGTTACAAAAGTTTGACTTATTTTTTCATAAACGTGTGCGTACGACGGCGTTATAGCAAACTGTTAACTGAAATAATGTTCTTTATTTTATATTGATCCATCACCTTTTAATATACTGAGTGTATAAACTGTTAACTGTACGATGCTATTTATATTATATTCTTTCATCATTCTTCAATATACTGGAGTGTATAATTGACTTATGGTATTACAAGTAACGGAATATATATTTTTAAGATATTCCAAGAAAACATGATTAAGAATGCGTTTACTTCTATGGAACTTAAAATTGAAGAAAAAATCCAAAACAAAGTTTTACAAGATATAATTCAATGACAGGATACCTGGGTTAAACATAATGTCCATTTGATATATCAGTTTATGTGAGGAAGTATGACTAATGAGGCCAATGAATCTATATATTTTTAAGGAATTTCGACAAAGGGCAATACTAGGGAGACTGGTGAAAGATAAATGGCACAGTTTATTAATGCAATACATTATAGTTAATGTTATCCAGAAGACATTAGTAAGGATATGTTTATTGTTAGCCCACTAACTATCTGTTAAAATATCGATATTTTATTAATACACATGAACATACATGGCAAAATAATTTAGCAGGTAAATGTATTTCAGGGACTTAAGTATATGGCAATGATAAGATCGACAAGTTTAACTCTATTATTATTAGATGATATTTTATTATCATCCAGGTTATTATTCATATAAAGGAGATAAAGAAATTGATGATTTACTGTATTGTAAAATATTTACAATATTTTCATTATTCTATAGAAAAGTGGTGTTGTAAGATTATCAGCATATGATGTTAGGCTTTAATTATATATTTATTTTTTATTTAAGTTAAATATTTCGGAAAAGATTCATAGAAAACTTTATATATGAAAAAAGAATATAATCATTATCCCTGCAGATATAAAAACTTTACTTAGGAAAATCATAAAAGATTATTAACTTATTCAATGGCGGATAACAAGAAGGAAATATTGCCCAATAACACGTAAGTATCGACTCCATTAATTACTATTAGGTTTCTAATGCTCCTTAATTTTGCATCTCTAGTTACAGTGAATGTGTGTATCAGTTACACTGATATAACATCGAGGATGGAAATTACATATGCATGTTACACTCGGGAGAATTTGGATAATAATTTACAACTTCTATAGTTCGATAATTAAACTTAACCAAGATTTGTAATTGCTATACAGATTTGTTGGAGGTCTTACCATACTCATGGGGTGATTACATCGGTAATGTAATTGATTACATTTACGATTGGGTTATAATTTTATGATTATGATTATGATTACGATAAAGGTGGATGTAATCGATTATGATTACGATTTCATGATGCGTAATTATGATTACATTTATGATTACTTCAAAAGGAAAGTTCATAAATAAACAAAAGTACTATAAAAACTCATTTTACAGACCTGTTTGTCAACCTGGTACAATTTAATCATATTTTCTGAGTGATGAAAAAGGTAGACATAATGGTGTGAGTATTCAATAGACACGAAAACAAATCTTTAATAGATGAATCTAAATTTTCATAAGATTAATGTGGAAATCATGAATACAGAAATGTATTTGATCTAAATATCTCTGAAGTGTTCTGAAGTTTTGAAATATTATTAACACAAATGCTTATAGAAGGGGAGTAATTTAGTGCTCTGATAAAATGAAATGTGTGGTATACTGTATACTCAGATATACTGAAAATATTACTTTCAATAAAGGTGGATTATAACAAAAATACTGTAATATTAAATTTCATATTTAACATTCATTTTTTCTTAGACAAGAATAATACGTCAAAGGTTGCGAAGCATTGTGTCTATTCTTTCAAAGACAGTTTAAAGAACGATCTAATGCTATTCATTTACACAAATAAAACGTACAGAACATAATATACATTAATAACGTTAAGAAAATATTGATTGACTACACTTTCTCCGGACAGGTTACTAGGAGTTAGAATATTACAGACATAATGTAGATGGTGAATGTTTCCCGAGTCGTATAAAGAACCGAATGTAGATGACAGTATTGAAGATCATGAGCTCAGTATTGTCAAATGAAATACCGGTTTGTACTTACTATTGTAATATAAATTTTACTAGTGTATATATATATGTATATATATAAATGCTTATTGAAAGGGCATGTCAGCCAAAAGGCTGAAAATATGTGTGTGTGTGTGTGTGTGTGTGTGTGTGTGTGTGTGTGTGTGTGTGTGTGTGTAACATAATAATAATAATAATAATTAACGGTTTATTGAAAGAGCTTGCAGCCAGAAGGCTGAAAATATACAGTTACATATTTGGGGAATGGGTTACGAATTACAAATAATATACAAGTGACATAAGTGACACAAATAAGACATATAGTAACTTAGATGGGGATCAGCTCAAAATACAGTTCATTTCAACATAGTGACAGTGTAGGGAGCAGTGTTTACTGGGAGTGAATACACTGATTTATTACATGTTATTGATAATTTTTACAATGGTTGGGACTGGGCTGTTCTTATAGCGATCAGTTCGTGCACGTATGGGCTGGATGCGGTTGTGGTGTCGAACAGCAATTCTCGGACAGGGGATCTCAGGTGGTAGTAGGGGCCGGTGTCGAGGATGGTGTAGAAGCTTCTTACCAAATTTGATGAAGGTAATGATGGTCAGTGAGAGTCGAAAGGGTCAGTGTTGAGCGCTTCTTGATATGTAGAGGGAAGGAGAGAATAATCTTGCATGCCCTCTTTTGCACTTTTTCTAGGCGTTTACGTTGTGTAGCATTTGGGAGGAAGACCAGGTGGGGGAGGCATAGGTGAGCTTGGGAAGTATGAATGTTGTGTAAACACTGAGGAGCTCGGGTGCAGGAACTCCGAGGGACTTGAGTCGGCGGAGGAGGTGGAGACGGAAACTGGAGGATTTGACAACTTCACTGACGTGTGGTTTCCAATTTAGTTTGTTGTCTATGGTGACGCCGAGGAGCTTCGTGGAATCTACAACCTGGAGTGTGTTCGGACCTAGGGTAATGGAAGGAGGTGGGACAATGTCGGAGGAGAGGTTGATGTGCATAACCATTGTCTTGGTATGGTTGATGGTGACATGGTTGTTGGTGGCCCAGTTTTGGAGACTGTTCAATAAATCCTGAAGGGCGGTATAGTTGGGAGCGGAATTGTTGACGCTGATCCCAATGGTGGAGTCGTCGACATATTTCCAGCGAGCAGGGGCTTCTCTTAGGGCATCATTGATGAGCATAAGGAAGCAGAGTGGTCCCATCTTGGTGCCTTGGGGGACGCCACAGGTGAGTGACTGAAAGGTGGAGACAGCCCCTCGGAAGCGTACAGCTTGGCGTCGGTCACTGAGGAAGTCTGTAAGCCATGGTATGAGACTTCTCCGAAGCCCGAGGTCAATAGCTTTGTTTATGATTATATTGTGGTCGACTAGGTCGAACGCTTTAGTGAAATCAATGAAGGCGACAGCTACAGACGTTTTTCGTTTCTCGAGATGGCGGTATATGTAATCGAGAAAGCTGACAAGACAGTGAGTGGTGGAGGAAGTTTTCATGTTGCCAAATTGCTGAGGGTCTACGACTCCTGCAATATCAGCATAAGCCCAGTCAAACACAAAACTTTCACAGATTAGGCTGGGTATTGGGGTGATTGCAATAGGTCGTAGCTGATTTAAGGATTGTGGGCTGGTTGACTTGGGCACTGGTGATACATAAGAGGTCTTTCCAGTCAGCTGGGCATCTGGCTTGACTGAGAGAAGCATTGATGATGGAGCAGAGGGTTTAGCAAGCTCCGGGGAGAACTCCTTGAATAGTTTCATTGGTAAGTCAATGTGTGTGTGTGTGTGTGTGTGTGTGCGTTTGTTCATAATTATTCATAAGTTGTTATTACCTTGAAAACATTTAAATGGCTTAAATCTTTGTTAGTATCCTTAAAATAAGTTGGGAGAACGTTACGTAAAAAATAGTGCATATAACTGCATGTACAAAATCTTAATGTATACACGATGCGCAGATGGGGATTTGTAAGGAATTTATTTCCATCGATTCGACCGAGTCATAAAAGACAATAAAGATGATATGCACTTGACCGTGAAATGTAATAGGACATTAAGCAATATTATTGTGCAACATCTTCAAGAAGAGTATAAAGGTTGCAATACTAAGAGTGTGAGTCAGTACATCCAAAGTCAGCTCACAGGCAGCATGGTGAGAATCTCTCTACTGACACTATCGCGTGTTAATGTTTAGTTAGTGTTGAGTTTGGTGAAGAGTTAATTATTCTTGTTAAAGAGAAGTTATTAAACGTCTTCACGATTAGAATCAATACCAAAAGATAAGACTTATTATTAATTAGTTTTATTCGAGGAAGATATTCGGTGAAAGATTTCACGTGATATATTTAGACTATCCGCTAATAACACTGTTGGTAAAACAAAAGCAAGGATGCAACATATTATGCTGCAAGCAACACTCCGAGCTGCGTCATGACGTGCAAAATATAAAAGGCCCCGATCCAATAGAGAAGTCAGACGATTGGCGGGGAGTGCAGAGGCAACATGGTGAGCACCTCGTTACCTACTATCACAGGGCACAGTTATACAGTCACCTTTAAGTTTGCCGAATTGTACACAACGTTTGAGAAATGTGTTGATGAGAATCAAACGCACAAAATCCGGAACAGGTTTGTCCAAGTGTAAATAATTTATCTAAGAATAATGAGTTAGACAAATACGAGACGAGAGAATA
Source organism: Homarus americanus (assembly GCF_018991925.1). Taxonomy (NCBI): domain Eukaryota; kingdom Metazoa; phylum Arthropoda; class Malacostraca; order Decapoda; family Nephropidae; genus Homarus; species Homarus americanus. The sequence goes on from NW_024722227.1 coordinate 27,700,811, forward strand.
AACTTTAAGTCTAAACAATTACAATGGTTTTAAAGTGTTTTAGATATGTTACGTGTACTTGAAAATGTTCTTAGTGTAAACAATATCTCAGAAACAAAAGTTTAAACATGTTCCAAACAGTAGAAAGGACAATCACGATACGCATCATTTGATGTGGGTGTACTTCACCAGATAAAATTAAAACTCTATTGAAAAATTTGAATGTTTTAAACGTTATCTGGAATGGAAGTAGTTTTGGCCACAGGTATATTCCCATACAAAGACATTACACACACAAACGCTGTACATAACATTAAGTCCATATATATTATGAGTTCTCTCAATAATCGTATTACCAAAACTGTACCATCAACAGTTCTTCCACATATAATAGGTGAGACTTCATAAGGAACATTTACGTTCAAATGCCCCGAGAATAACATGACACAAATATAAGTATATTTAGTAATATTCAATCATACACCTTGATATTTCAGAGGCGAGGTGTAGGCGTGGTGATCCTCGCCGTGTTGGTGGTAGCCTGTATTGCGGACTTCAGAGGTGGAGGAGGAAGCCATGGTGGAGGAGGAGGAAGCCACGGTGGAGGAGGAGGGGGAGGAGGTGGAAGCAGCTATAGCAGCGTAGGAGGTGGTGGCGGAGGTGGCCATGGAGGTGGAGGGGGAGGAGGAGGAGGAAGAGGAGGTGGAGGATATAGCGCTCCATCTGGTGGAGGAGGAAGTGGAGGTGGAGGACATGGTGGAGGCGGTGGTGGAGGTTACGGTGGTTCCTCCAGCGGCGGCGGAGGGGACATGTACGGTGGTGGCGGTGGCGGAGGAAGTATGTATGGCGGGTCTTCTGGTGGCAGCAGTGGTGGTGGTGGAGGATATGGTGGATCTTCAAGCGGCGGAAGCGGCGGAGGTTACGGTGGATCCTCTGGTGGTGGAGGCGGCGGAGGATACGGTGGATCCTCTGGTGGTGGAGGCAGCGGAGGCGGCGGAGGATACGGTGGATCCTCTGGTGGTGGAGGCGGCGGAGGATACGGTGGATCCTCTGGTGGTGCAGGCAGCGGAAGCGGTGGAGGTTACGGTGGTTCCTCTGGTGGTGGAGGCGGCGGAGGATACGGTGGATCCTCTGGTGGAGTGGAGGCAGCGGAGGCGGCGGAGGCGGTGGATCTCTCTGGTGGTGGGGAGGCAGTGGGCGGTGGAGGTTATGGTGATCTCTTCTGTGGTGGAGGTGGCGGAGATACGGTGGACTCTGGCGGGTGGAGGTAGCGGAGGCGGCGGAGGCTCAGGATCTCTGGTGGTGGGAGGCGGCGGAGGCTACGGTGATCTCTGGCGGTGGAGGCAGCGGAGGCGGCGGAGGATACGGTGGATCCTCTGGTGGTGGAGGCAGCGGAGGCGGCGGAGGCTACCGTGGATCCTCTGGTGGTGGAGGTGGCGGTGGCTACAGTGCATCCTCTGGTGGTGGAGGTAGCGGAGGCGGCGGAGGCTACGGTGGATCCTCTGGTGGTGGAGGCAGCGGTGGCAGTATGTATGGTGGAGGCGGCGGTGGCAGTATGTATGGAAAGTAAATATTTCTACTATTCCACTGACGTACTCTTCTCTAACTTCCTACCTCTGGTATTAACAGTGTGGACATCGTCCTTCATCGTATTGTCATCTACATGTATCAGCCAGATGACGCAACACATCATCTCTTCAGTTCATCATTCTATTACATTAAACTAATGTGATGTTAGTTAATTTACTGCACATTATAATCTATGTAATTTACTGTTTCTGTTACAAAAGTTTGTCTTATTTTTTCTATAAACGTGTGTACGATTATGTTGAGAAGTAAACTGTTAACTGAAATAATGCCCTTTATTTTATATTGATCCATCACCTTTAATATACTGAGTGTATAAACTGTTAACTGTACGATGCCATTTATATTATATTCTTTCATCATTCTTCAATATACTGAGTGTATAATTGACTTATGGTATTACAAGTAACGGAATATATATTTTTAAGATATTCCCATGAAAACATGACTATGAATGTTTACTTTCCTCTATGGACCTTAAAATTGAAGAAAAAACAAAAAAAGTTTTACAAGATATAATTCAGCGACAGATACCTGGGTTAAACACATACGTCCATTTGATATATCAGTTTTATGTGAGGAAGTATGACTAATAAGGCCAATGAATCTATATTTTAAGGAATTTCGGATTAAAGGCTATACTAGGGAGACTGGTAAAAGATATATGGCACAGTTTCATGGCAAATGACATCGATTACTGGGCTCCATTCTTGTTAAATCGTACATTATGGCAGTGTCTATTCACTGTTCAATTGCTGCTTCCTAATAAATTTATTTAAAAAGAAACGGGACTTTTGGTTCAGGCTCTGGTGCTGAGGCGTTTGAGGTCTTTTAGCAAGACTAAAATGTAATTAATGTAACAGAGCATTATAGTTAATGTTATCCAGAAGACATTAGTAAGGATATGTTTATTGTTAGCCCAATTAACCATCTGTTAAAATATCGATATTTTATTAATACACATGAACACATACATGTAAATAATTTAGCAGGTAAATGTATATCAGGGACTTCATATATGGCAATGATAAGATCGACAAGTTTAACCTATTATTATTAGATATTTTATTATCATCCAGGTTATTATCTATAAAGGAGATAAAGAATGGATGATTTACTGCATTGTAAAATATTTACAATATTTTCAATATTCTATAGAAAAAGTGTTGTAAGATTTATTTGAAGTATCTGCTGTAAGGCTTTAATTAGCATATTTATTTTTTTATTTAAATAAAGAAATATTTCGAAATAGATTCATAGAAAACTTTAAATATGAAAAAGAATATTAATCATTATCCCCTTAGGTATATAAAACTTTTCTTAGGAATATAATGATAGATTATTTACCTTATATACCTATGGATAACAAGAAGGAACCATTACACCCAATAACACACGGGTATCGACTCCATTAATTACCATTAGGTTTTTAATGCTCCTTAATTTTGCATCTCTGGTTACAGTGACTGTGTGTATTAGTTACACTGATATAACATCGAGGATGGAAATTACATATGCATGTTACACTCTGGAGAATTTGGATTATAATTTACAACTTCTATATTTCGATAATTAAACTTAACCAAGATTTATAATTGCTATATAGGTTTGATGGAGGTCTTACCATACACATGGGGTGATTACATCGGTAATGTAATTGATTACAATTACGATTGCGCTATAATTTTATGATTACGGTAAAGATGGATGTAATCGATTATGATTACCATTTCATGATGCGTAATTATGATTACATTTATGATTACTTCAAAAGGAAAGTTCATAAATAAACAAAAGTACTATAAAAACTCATTTTACAGACCTGTTTGTCAACCTGGTACAATTTAATCATATTTTCTGAGTGATGAAAAAGGTAGACATAATGGTGTGAGTATTCAATAGACACGAAAACAAATCTTTAATAGATGGATCTAAATTTTCATAAGATTAATGTGGAAATCATGAATACAGAAATGTATTTGACCTAAATATCTCTGAAGTGTTCTGAAGTTTTGGAATATTATTAACACAAATGCTTATAGAAGGGGAGTAATTTAGTGCTCTGATAAAATGAAATGTGTGGTATACTGCATACTCAGATATACTGAAAATATTACTTTCAATAAAGGTGGATTATAACGAAAATACTGTAATATTAAATTTCATATTTAACATTCATTTTTTCTTAGACAAGAATAATACGTCAAAGGTTGTGAAACATTGTGTCTACTCTTTCAAAGACAGTTTAAAGAACGATCTAATGCTATTCATTTACACAAATATAACGTACAGAACATAATATACATTAATAACGTTATGAAAATATTGATTGACTACACTTTCTCCGGACAGGTTACTAGGAGTTAGAATATTACAGACAAAATGTAGATGGTGAATGTTTGCCGAGTCGTATAAAGGACCGAATGTAGATGACAGTATTGAAGATCATGAGCTCAGTATTGTCAAACGAAGTACCGATTTGTAATTACTATTGTAATATAAATTTTCTTAGTGTGTATATATATATATATATATATATATATATATATATATATATATATATATATATATATATATATATATATATATATATATATATATAAATGCTTATTGAAAGGGCATGTCAGCCAAAAGGCTGAAAATATGTGTGTGTGTGTGTGCGTTTGTTCATAATTATTCATAAGTTGTTATTACCTTGAAAACATTTAAATGGCTTAAATCTTTGTTAGTATCCTTAAAATAAGTTGGGAGAACGTTACTTAAAAAATAGTGCATATAACTGCATGTACAAAATCTTAATGTATACACGATGCGCAGATGGGGATTTGTAAGGAATTTATTTCCCTCGATTCGACCGAGTCATAAAAGACAACAAAGATGATATGCACTTGACCGTGAAATGTAAAAGGACATTAAGCAATATTATTGTGCAACATCTTCAAGAAGAGTATAAAGGTTGCAATACTAAGAGTGTGAGTCAGTACATCCAAAGTCAGCTCACAGGCAGCATGGTGAGAATCTCTCTACTGACACTATCGCGTGTTAATGTTTAGTTAGTGTTGAGTTTGGTGAAGAGTTAATTATTCTTGTTAAAGTATAAAGGTTGCAATACTAAGAGTGTGAGTCAGTACATCCAAAGTCAGCTCACAGGCAGCATGGTGAGAATCTCTCTACTGACACTATCGCGTGTTAATGTTTAGTTAGTGTTGAGTTTGGTGAAGAGTTAATTATTCTTGTTAAAGAGAAGTTATTAAACGTCTTCACGATTAGAATCAATACCAAAAGATAAGACTTATTATTAATTAGTTTTATTCGAGGAAGATATTCGGTGAAAGATTTCACGTGATATATTTAGACTATCCGCTAATAACACTGTTGGTAAAACAAAAGCAAGGATGCAACATATTATGCTGCAAGCAACACTCCGAGCTGCGTCATGACGTGCAAAATATAAAAGGCCCCGATCCAATAGAGAAGTCAGACGATTGGCGGGGAGTGCAGAGGCAACATGGTGAGCACCTCGTTACCTACTATCACAGGGCACAGTTATACAGTCACCTTTAAGTTTGCCGAATTGTACACAACGTTTGAGAAATGTGTTGATGAGAATCAAACGCACAAAATCCGGAACAGGTTTGTCCAAGTGTAAATAATTTATCTAAGAATAATGAGTTAGACAAATACGAGACGAGAGAATAAACTTTAAGTCTAAACAATTACAATGGTTTTAAAGTGTTTTAGATATGTTACGTGTACTTGAAAATGTTCTTAGTGTAAACAATATCTCAGAAACAAAAGTTTAAACATGTTCCAAACAGTAGAAAGGACAATCACGATACGCATCATTTGATGTGGGTGTACTTCACCAGATAAAATTAAAACTCTATTGAAAAATTTGAATGTTTTAAACGTTATCTGGAATGGAAGTAGTTTTGGCCACAGGTATATTCCCATACAAAGACATTACACACACAAACGCTGTACATAACATTAAGTCCATATATATTATGAGTTCTCTCAATAATCGTATTACCAAAACTGTACCATCAACAGTTCTTCCACATATAATAGGTGAGACTTCATAAGGAACATTTACGTTCAAATGCCCCGAGAATAACATGACACAAATATAAGTATATTTAGTAATATTCAATCATACACCTTGATATTTCAGAGGCGAGGTGTAGGCGTGGTGATCCTCGCCGTGTTGGTGGTAGCCTGTATTGCGGACTTCAGAGGTGGAGGAGGAAGCCATGGTGGAGGAGGAGGAAGCCACGGTGGAGGAGGAGGGGGAGGAGGTGGAAGCAGCTATAGCAGCGTAGGAGGTGGTGGCGGAGGTGGCCATGGAGGTGGAGGGGGAGGAGGAGGAGGAAGAGGAGGTGGAGGATATAGCGCTCCATCTGGTGGAGGAGGAAGTGGAGGTGGAGGACATGGTGGAGGCGGTGGTGGAGGTTACGGTGGTTCCTCCAGCGGCGGCGGAGGGGACATGTACGGTGGTGGCGGTGGCGGAGGAAGTATGTATGGCGGGTCTTCTGGTGGCAGCAGTGGTGGTGGTGGAGGATATGGTGGATCTTCAAGCGGCGGAAGCGGCGGAGGTTACGGTGGATCCTCTGGTGGTGGAGGCGGCGGAGGATACGGTGGATCCTCTGGTGGTGGAGGCAGCGGAGGCGGCGGAGGATACGGTGGATCCTCTGGTGGTGGAGGCGGCGGAGGATACGGTGGATCCTCTGGTGGTGCAGGCAGCGGAAGCGGTGGAGGTTACGGTGGTTCCTCTGGTGGTGGAGGCGGCGGAAAGGTTAAGAGGCTGGTGGATCCTCTGGTGGTGGAGGCAGCGGAAGCGGTGGAGGTTACGGTGGATCTCTGGTGGTGGAGGCGGCGGAGGATACGGTGGATCCTCTGGTGGTGGAAGCAGCGGAGGCGGCGGAGGCTATAGTGGATCCTCTGGTGGTGGAGGCGGCGGAGGCTACAGGGGATCCTCTGGCGGTGGAGGCAGCGGAAGCGTCGGCGGATACGGTGGATCCTCTGGTGGTGGAGGCAGCGGAGGCGGCGGAGGCTACGGTGGATCCTCTGGTGGTGGAGGCAGCGGAGGCGGCGGAGGCTACGGTGGATCCTCTGGTGGTGGAGGCGGCGGTGGCTACAGCGGATCCTCTGGTGGTGGAGGCAGCGGTAGCAGTATGTATGGTGGAGGCGGTGGTGGCAGTATGTATGGAAAGTAAATATTTCTACTACTCCACTGACGTACTCTTCTCTAACTTCCTACCTCTGGTATTAACAGTGTGGACATCGTCCTTCATCGTATTGTCATCTACATGTATCAGCCAGATGACGCAACACATCATCTCTTCAGTTCATCATTCTATTACATTAAACTAATATGATGTTAGTTACTTTACTGCACATTATAATCTATGTAATTTACTGTTTCTGTTACAAAAGTTTGACTTATATTTTTTTTAAAGTGTTAACCATTATTGTAACAAGTAAATTGTTAAGTAAATTTATGTTTTATTTTCAAGAAAATTTTAATAATTAATGGATATATTAGGAAATTATATTAATGAATTGACTGTTTAATAAGCAAAATTTTCCGTCTACATAAAATTATTATAAAATAAGCAGACAGTTACAAGCATGAATTTCACAAACATTTGCAATTTGTACACAGTAAACTAATCTTCATATATTGATAAATACAAAGCCTCTTCACCTTCGTTCTCCAACACAAAGAAAGGCGGGTCCTACAAGTGCTCTCAAAGGGTTATAATGTTATCTTGGCATTAACGCGGAGTTTTACCTCACAATCGGCGAAGAGATTTTTAGTTCAGAGGGACAATAGCCCATTATGTTTCCATACAGTAACGGAATCCTCTGCTTATTGTGAGATTTAATGCACAAAATTGGCAGAAAGGTTCTTTAAAAATGTTTGAATAGTTTAAGATATTTTTCTTTCTTGCAGTATGCAAACGATTACATTCTCATATACAGAGTGTGCAAACTCTCCTAATATTTTATTTAATTTTATGGACTACTGTAATTATTAATCTTGTTTCGCGCTTAAGACTTTAGTTGTTGAAGCGCGGTAATACCCTTATAACATTAACATTAAATTTGATCTTACTTAAGAAGCTTATAAGAACATATACAGTCCATCATTCCCTCTGAATTTAAAGCCACCCGTATGAATCAACTCACCTTCAGAGAAAATGGTGTTCTGTACACCGAGACTTTAGGGTAACTTGTATTTTATAAAGACAGCGCGATATACATATATATATATATATATATATATATATATATATATATATATATATATATATATATATATATATATATATATATATATATATATATATATATATGCCAGTGTCCGTACCCTCAATGTAAATGTTTCTCAACCATGGTTTAATTAAGAGTAAGGTTAAAAAATATGATGACAATGAAATTTAAAAAGGTCATTATAAGATAGACATCAGTCGGAACTATGTACTGAATGTGTCATACAGGGTCGCTGTCTTACTGTTTTAAGCTGTCAAGTATCGGAACAATTACCAGACAAAATGTGATATAATCCAGGTGCTTAGAAATTATAAACAGGCTGTCATGAGAGTCTTTTACTGAGGGTAGGTGTAACAGCGGATCACTCCCATTGGGCGACCGAAACTCAGATGTACAACAGCCAACATGATTCTTGGGGTAATTTGTAATGGAGCCGAGTCTGCCAATACAATACTGCAAGGGAAACGTTCAGGAACTGATCGAGATCTCTGACTACCGGGACGCTGATGAAGGGTACCAACGAGCTTGGCGGCTGCTGCCGCAGTGCTACGGAATCCAAGAAGCATCGCCGAGCAGTGGTTGGAGAAACTGAACTGTGGGCCTGCTATGAGCCAACCAAGAGGGTTTGCGAGACATGGTAAACATGGTGAGACATTGCGCCGCTGCATACGCGGCAGTCGGTTTGTAGTCGGAGCTGGACTCACGCCTGGATTTGAAAGGAGTCGTGGCCAGACTGTCACTTGAGTGTTAATGGAGGCCCTGGTTTGTGGCCGAAAAGGGAGCCGCCAGCCTATACATGTGCAAGCTGACAGCGGCAGTGGGGAGGCGAAGACGTCTCCAGTGGAAGCGGACCCATACAGACACTGCAAGGGGGTGGACTTGCTGTCAAACTGTAGTAATCTAAGGAAGGCATCGGCGACGTCACCGAAAGGAGTGAAGACGCCCAATAATCGGTTAAATGCAAGAGACCTGGTCCCGGGCAATCTCGGTGTAGGGTGTCTCAGGAGGAGGAGCTTACGTGTTGAGTTTGAATAGCCTGGACTTAAAAGGTGTTACCGCCATATGCGATGCCAGTAATGCCAACTTTCACCTCGTGACATGCCATTGACCCAGGGAGGGAGATGACGGTGCCCCATTAGTCCTAAGGCAGTTGGAGTCGCGCGCACCAGAGTGTTGGCAGCTAACAGGAGTTATACACATATGTTAGTTTGGAATGTGATCGGTAGCACTGTTTCAGCCAGCGCCTCACCTAGTATAATTCCCACATCCCACCTTGAGAAAATTCCAAATCGACCCCCACCCGCCTTGGCACGGGTGTCCCCACGCTGGGCGCCAAGACGGAATTTATAATTCTAGGCCTCTGTGTACTGTACAAAGTGGGATCTTCGTCGGGGCAAAGCGATCATACGTGAGTACAGACATTGTTTCACTGACTACAGTAGACACTCGATCACCTCGTCTAGCTTGTTATAAATCTGTGAAATATTATTGTGATTATATTGCCACTGGGGCAATTACGCCTCTCTCTTCTTGTTGTTAAGTCGTCATTTGTTGACCGCATGTTCCTTCTTCATGAGTGTCATATTTATGACTGATTCTATCTCTGCTAGGTCACACCTGTTATTTCCCTATATATAACAAATAGTGTGGACACATTTGGGGACTATCTGTGCGTTTTACTGTACTTGTCACAGGTGTATACGCCATTACCATAAGAATAATGTTGGCTGCTGTACATAAGAGTTTCTGTCGCCAAACGAGAGAAATCCGCTGTTACAGTAAATCATAAAATTCCCAGATATATCCATAGATATTATTTATGTACAGTAGGATTATTTTCATGCTCGTTCACATTGGTTCAGTATAAGCTTAGTGCTGGTAATAAGCAAGATGTAAACACTAATCAAACACAAGCTAGTTTAGTTCAAGAAGTTGCATTTTTTACAGGGAATAGCCCACCCGGGTACAGGTCATCGACCTACAACGCAGCTAAGGGGGCGAAAAAATACGAGTAAAAATAAATTAAAAGTAGAAGAGAAAAATACTATATTAATCTACACCACAAAGATGCCGGAAAACCAGCTTTTTGAAGTGAGACAAATTGTATGAGTATGGAAACACAGAAGAAGGCAGAGCATTCCACAGTTTGGTTGTGTGAGGAAAGAAGAGTGTACTATAACAGGTTATTCTAGTGTAAACATGACCTTCGAAGCTGACACTTTGAATTCCTGGAACAAAATATTGATGCTGACCAGTTTTTGATGAAGGTTAAGGAGCTTCGGCATGTTTATATACGGTAGCTTCTCAGTAAACGTTACTTTGTTTACACTGGAGGGCTTTATACACATGCTACACAAACTCTGATGTATAATATTATATGCGAATAGTTATTATCTAGTACATTAATTTACAAAGTGAATGTCCTTAAAGACCACATTGTTGAAGGGTAGAAATACTTAAGAACAGTAAAACACATAGATTATAACGATAAACGTAATATTGTACAGAAAATGGTAACTCCGATGTAGTTGGAAAGTAAAGAAAGGCTGCCATAAAGTATGACACACAGGGGACTCAAAGGCAAACCTAACAGAACAACTATCATTTCGACTTTACAGAACATCTGGCTCTCTCTTACTTGTACTGTAATATTTGATTTGTATATAAATAAGTCAAGCAGCGATAAATTTACAAAATCATAAAGGTGACATTGATTTCTTTTATATCATATTAATCAGGTTTATGCTGTGGCAGTTTAAGTTGCACTAAGTACTTGAATAATGAAGATTTCCGTATTTGTTCTTGGTACATGTAGTGATTAATGGTGACTCACTCTCTCTCAACGTGACATTATACTTTCCTACGGTTTTCGCTTTCGTCCTCGATAATGTGGAAGATTATGTAACTAAGAGATAAGTGCGAGTCTGTGTTAATTAACTCGGCTTTTAAGTGCACGCGAATGTAGTTGAACACATGCGATGTAAGAATCACAAATAGTCACCAGTCACACTTCCATAAAACGTTGACGGTAATGTATATACGTACAATAAGTGTTAGCACGCACGCGCGCACACACACACGCGCACACACACACACACACACACACACACACACACACACACCCACCTATATGAGGTTGCTATGGAAAATATTCAACTTCCAACGCCATAATAAAATTTTTGGCGAGGTCAGTCCCATTCTGTACGAAAATAATACTGAAAACATTAAATTTCAGGGAAATATTCTATAATTCGGTGAAATAATATGTAAAACGTGAGTAACATATCAGCCTCAGTGAATTGATTAGTGGATAATTTTATATAAACAATACAGCTATTACAGATAAATCAATTGAAGGAAGACTCTTGAGCAAACAGGACTTACACTGGACTGAGCATGATTAACCTGGTTGGCAGGAAACTTACCTGCCATAGAAAAACAGGAGTAGTTCTTAATTCTCAACGATTCGAGGATTACTTTTTTTTATTTAAGCATAAGATAATACCTGAGATTATACGAGAGTTTATATACAGTTTCAACGCCATGTTTACGACCGCCTTAATACCGAGGGTGTAGTGAGGTCGTTAAATGTATATGTCGCATCATTAAACGGGATAATGTGAGGTGCCGGTGAGTTAGTGTTGTGATCTGGCTGGCAGTGGTATTGCTTCACACACACTCATTTGTTGGATCATAACCACCTGAAGAAAGACAAATAATCTTGAAATATTTACAGAATTAAATTACTTTTGTTTATAATATGCAATTAGAAAAAGCACAAATACACAAGCTTTATTAGGTTAAGTAATCCGTAATCAGGTGACCTGGGAAAATACTTAAAATAAGGATCATGGGTTATAAGCAGTGTGTATTGGCAGTGTTTAGAGTGGAAAACATACTTAAGTTATATTGACTTATTTAGCCAGTTGTGACAATGAGCTGAGGTTGGATGGATATATGAACAATAGGGGTTGGGTGTAAATGGGACTGCGCAGTATGAGCCAATAGGCCCGCTGCAGTTTCCTCCATTCATATGTCCTTCTTATGTTCAATATTATATATATAATTTTATTCCTCATCAATGAATTTCGGACTGCATATTGGTAGAGCACGTAAAAATATTGATGAGAATACTGACTGTTTGACTCTTTTATGGTGGGCAGAATAATAATGAATATTTGAACATAAATTAGTAGGTTTCCTATAAATACTGAACTTTAGGTGTTACCTACTCTGTGGAGCAGATTCCACAGTGAATTTGATGGAGGGGGCTAAGTTGTTCAGTAGTGGTAGAAAGGCTTTTAAGTCCTTATTACATGGCCAAAGACATATTACATCATCTACATATCTTAAAAAAAACTGCTGAAGATGTAAAATATTACTTAGTGGTTTCTTCTCAAAAAATTCCATATATTTTCTGTTACTCAATACTGGTGAAAGCGGATTACCCATCGCCATACCAAATTTATGAGCATAATATTCTCTAGTGAATTCAAATTTACAATCCTTAATACACAGTTTGATAAGTTCAACGATTTTTTTTTTGAGACGGGCAATAGAATATTCTCCAGGGAATCTGTGAGGAACTCAAGCAAATCATCAACTGGGACCTTTATAAAGAGTGATATTACATCAAAATTGACCAGTTTAAAATCATAATTAATGTGTAGGTTAAAGAGTTTATCAACTAAATCCATATTATTCTTAATATTAGAGTTTGATATATTGCCAACTATGGAGCTTAGTAAAGAAACTAACCATTTAGACAACTTATAAGTGATTGACCCAACTGAGCTAATGATGGGTCTTGCTGGGTTATTTGGCTTGTGAGTCTTGATAAGACCGCACATGTATGGCAGTGAAGAAGACGTTGAAGAAAACTGTTTACTGAGATTATCTTCACCTCTCAACAAAGGCATAAGTTTTTTGTTAAATTGAGTATTAACTGTGTTGAGAGGATTATTAATAGGCTTAGAATATGTTGCAACATCACATAAAAGGTCATTCATTTTAAATAGATAATAATCTTTGTTTAAAATCACAAAGTAATATAACTGCTTCATCTTGTGGATGATCGTATTTGTCTTCGTTGCTTCGACTATTAAGATTATTGATATAATTTCTGTATACATTTGATAGGAAAAAATAGCAATCATTAAGTGACAAGGAAATAGCTATTCTCGTGTGTCAATTACCTTCTTAGACCGGATTCCGATGCTAACAAACTTTCTTTTTTTTACAATATGAACGAAAAATATATTTCCTTCTCAGAAGTATAATTATTAGAAGCATGATATAAAATTTTTTATTTATGTAACCCTAAGATTAGAAACTGATCTTGTTTTGTGCAGGTTATTAACAAATTTCCGTGTAGTCTCGCTCTTGTATTTCCTTTTTACGCAGAAGTATGCTGGAAATAAAATAAATCGTTTTGCCTTGAAAGAGTTTTCTTTCGAGGCAAGAAAAACTATTTCTATCCTTCAGCTGAATTAAGCTCAAAACCTTGGTAAATAAAGCCACTTTATCAACATTTAATTTGCTTTATTAAGTTCCCAGTCACACATAAATAATAATAAACACAATGTCCATGTGCACTTATAAATAATGAAACATGATGGCCTTATACCTAGCTGTATATATCTCTCTGTGTGTTTACAGCAACAAGATCTTTGTTTAGAAGAAGACATGAACAGTGTTGTGCTTTAGGACGCCGAGAAGAACGTTCAGTGCGCTTCTCAACCTGGCCTGTTTACTTTCCATAGCCACCGCTACTTCCGGATGATCTTCCACCTCCAAATCCGCCACCACCTCTGCCGCCGCTGCCACTTGAAGGTGCGACGTATGTTGAGCCACCACCACCTCCTCGGCCACCGCCTCCTCGGCCACCACCTCCTCGGCCACCACCACCACCTCCTCGGCCACCGCCTCCTCCCCCTCTGCCGCCTCCACCTGAAGGAGCACTGTATGTTACTCCTCCACCTCCGCCTCCACCTCCGCCGCCTCTGCCACTTGAAGGTGCGACGTATGTTGAGCCTACCCTCCTCAGCCACCGCCTCCTCGGCCACCACACTCCTCAGCCACACCTCCTCAGCCACCGCCTCCCTCCCCTCTACCGCCTCCCACCTGAAGGAGCACTATGTTACTCCTCCACCTCCACCTCCACCTCCACCACCACTTTGCCACTTGAAAGAGTGCGACATGTGAGCCACCACCTCCTCCTCGGCCACCACCTCCTCAACCACCACCTCCTCCCCCTCTACCACCACCTGAAGGAAGCACCTTGTATTACTCCTCCAAATCCGCCACCACCTCTGCCGCCGCTGCCACTTGAAGGTGCGACGTATGTTGAGCCACCACCTCCTCCTCGGCCACCGCCTCCTCGGCCACCACCTCCTCGGCCACCGCCTCCTCGGCCACCGCCTCCTCCCCCTCTGCCGCCACCACCTGAAGGCGCACTGTATGTTACTCCTCCACCTCCGCCTCCACCTCCACCACCGCCTCCACCTCCACAATGTCCTCCGGTTACACCACATCCGCCTCCGGCTCCTCCGCCGCCACGTGTTGGGGGTAAGTATGAACCGCCTCCACCTCCGCCTCCACCTCCACCACTTCCGCCGAAATCAGCAGAACAGAAAGCCGCCATAACGGCCAGGCAGAGCCCGGCATAACCGACCTTCTGTAAGAAATAGAAAGAATGTTACTTATTGTTTACTGAGTCTGTGAGTCACTCTAACATAATGATGGGCTTCAACAAGAGTGATTTTTCTTGGTATAAAGTTAAACTGCATTAATTTGTATTGTTTTTATCAATATTAGAAATAATATCATGTGCTAAAGTTACATAATGGTTGTATACACATGGAATTAGGGGATAATATAGAGAAATAGAGTTGCAAATTATTATATACAGATTGGTAGAGGGAGATTATTGGGGAAAGAGAAATATTTGATATACAAGAAAATACCGAGAGCTTCTTACCATGTTGATGGTGTGTTAAAGCAAGTTGCTGATGCTCTGTTGAGAGCCTGACTGACACGTCGCCTTTTATACGGGTTCTTGTTGCTGTGGTGCCGTTGGAGGTTCAAGGAATGACTTGAACATTCACAGCTAACATTACAAAGACCTCATTATTATCTTCTCTGCCCTTGACCAAAATCACCTCACACACTACTGCTCATGGATGGGTCCATGGCTCTGATCATAGCCGGAGTGAGAAAGATTAATTGTAAGATTTTAACGGTCTGTGTGAAAGCCACTTGTTCACTCTCGCTGTTTTATTTTTTGTCATGTAAATATGTACCACTTAACATACTGTATATACTCGGATATTAGGCCTTAAAAAGTAACTGACTTTATGGCCGACAAAAAAACGTTTTGATATTATTACTTTAAGTTAATGAAAATTAATTCGTATATATCCAAATTTGTACAGTTTAAATCATTTCGCCATTGACAATTAGGAGATACAGAAATTAAATCTAAATAAATTTAGGTAACGTTTGGTTAGGTTAGGCTGGTTAGGTTTTTTGTGCATTTATTCATATATGATAAGGCTCATGATCGTTTATGGCCATTCAAAAGGTTCTATAAAACAAACAAACAAGCAAACTAATCCAAACGTACGTACGTGTGTGTGTGTGTGTGTGTGTAGGGGGGGGAGGGGAGGGAACAGGGTGGTGAAATGCGTCTAGTGTGGCAGCATTATGTTTGTGTTAAGGTGCAAGCTCTGCTTGCTCCACCTCGCTTTCAGCTGCAGCCGCTAGCTAGCGTTCGTGGCGAACAGGGAAGCAACTTCTATAAGTCATCCCTCCCCAGTACAGAGCCTCCTCACCATTAAGACTCCTGTTGTTCCTCCTCGTGGCATCACACGGTAACTGGGTGCCCCGTGGGCCCAGGCTAGACCAGCAGGGGATCTCGGAGTATCAGTGGGCCCCAGAGGGACGGCGCATAGGCCCACTGGCATGTGGACACGTTCTGGCGCCTACCAGTTATTGCCCCGCTGCCTTGCGGATTAACCTTGGTAGGTATAAGGCTACGGGAGTAAACCCTGAACGAAAAATCTGTGGTGGAGCCCCGCATCAGGCAGACATGCTTACAGAGCTCCAACAAGACCCCCAACGGCGGTAGAGCCGGAAGAGGTGACCAACATAGAAACCCAGCGACTACAGTGGCAGACGAAGGCAATGCCTAATGGACAGGCTACTAAGGCGAAACCCAACAAACTGGGCTATCAGCAGTCCATTACAGCTCTCCCTCTCCCCAGTCGTTGCAACACTTGCACCACTGGATCAGGAAAAGGAAGAGCCAAGATGTGTGGTTGCAGCCTGCGCTCCTGCCTCACCACATAAATCACCGTACACTTAGCCGTCATCCAGGTCATCATACCTCTCATCATCATCAAAACCCCTATAGCCCCAAAAGTCCTATGGCGACGGACGAGTGGCGACGGGGACAGGCAGAGATGACTGCCATGAGTCTCTAGTCACAACTCTGCACATGGGTGGCACAGATAAGATGGTCGTTTATGCACTGGGATCTAGGCAGCAGTGCAATCCGGTCCTGTCTGTGCGACTGAGCAGCCCTTTCGAGGAGCCACTCTGCTCAGCCCACACGGGGAGGGGGCTAGAAAAGGTGCCCTAGACATCGCCTGAAGAAAAACCCAACCTGAATGGGCAACCGCACCCAGAAAGGTCATCCTAATGCGGTCGAAAACACAATGAAAATCACAGATCTAACCAAAAACAAACCATACAACCTCTTATGGTCGCTGCATGGAATGTCAGGACCCTTCTGGATACTGGATACTGCCCTTGTGGGAACCTCCTAAAAGGGGTCTCGCTCTACCTTCTTCTGGAAGGGTAAGCCTGCTGTGGGGAGAAACCGCATTTAAGGAGTTGGCTTTGCCATCCACCAACGCATCCTACACAAGCTAACTGAAATGCCTATTGGGATCAACGAGCGCCTCATGACACTTCAAGCCCCACTGAATCACCCATGTCATGCCTTTTTCTTTAGTGCATACGCCCCATCACTGGATGCAGAGAATAAAACAAGGAGGCCTTTTACGCTGACCTCGACAGAGTGCTAACCTCTATCCCCAGAGAAGATAAGGTTGTGCTCCTTGGCAAATTCAAAGCCAGAGTTAGCAGAGATGCTAACATTTGGCAGGAAGCCATAGGCAGAATTGGACTTGGGAAGTGTAATCTTAACGGCCTACTCCTCCTCAGCAAGTGTGCTGCACACATCCTCACTATCACCAATACCTTGTTTTGGCAGTCCGACAAATTCAAGGGTTCGTGGCAACACCCACGATCCAAACACTGGCATCTCATTGACTACATCATTGTCAGAGAAAGATATCGCCGAGATGTCCTCATCACCCGTGCCATGCATAGCTCAGACCACTGTGACACTGGTCATCGACAAGTCAGAGCCAAGCTCACTTCATGTCGCCTCAAAACGGCGAAGGCAGCAAATATGCAGAAGAGGTTTTAATACTAAGCGTCTGGAGGAATCAGCAGTAGCACATGCTCTCAAGAGAGCAGCTGGAACATGGGCTTATAAAATACCCAACAGAAAACAATGAGAATCCCAGTGCCGAATGGGATACTCTCAACACTGTTATGACATAAACCTGCAGAGAGACCTTCGGCCAGATCAAAATAACACATCAGGACTGGTTTGATGACAATGACCCAGCAATCAAAGTAGTCATCGATGATAAACGTGCTGCTTTTACTGACTGGCAAAGCAACCCTCAGTCTCGGACCAAAGCTGATACCTTCCGCAAGAAGAAAGAGGCTGCCTAGCGGGAACTTCGCAATCTAAAGAATGACTGGCTTAAAAATAAAGCATGTGAAATACCAAAAATTGCAAATCACCACAAGATCCGTGAATTTTTCCAATCCATTAAAACATTTTACGGGCCAATCACTCGTTGCGCAGCCCCCCTCAGCTCATCTGACGGTAATTTCATAATTAAAGACGATGAAGGCCTCGTTCAGCACTGAAAAGAGCACTACCATTCACTGCTCAACCGAAACACCAATGTGGATGTCCTGACTATCGAGCAGGTTCCTCAGCATCCACAGCTGATCCACCTCAGCTATCCTCCATCCCTGGATGAGGTAGCTACTACCATCAAGCAGATGAAAAATATTAAAACCTAAGGGCTTGATATAATTCCCAGCCGAGGTGTATAAAGCAGGAGGACCTCTGCTTCACCAGCCGTGTCTACTCTCTCCTGGAGAATATATGGGAAATGGAGGAAATCCCCCAAGCTCATAAAGATGCCACCATTGTCAACATTTATAAGAATAGGGGAGACCGGTCAGACTGTGGCAACTACCGCGGAATCTCGTAGCTCTCCGTACCTTGCAAGATTATCGCCAGAGTCCTCCTAAACAGACTTTTTCCTGAAGCGGGAAAATTCCCTTCAGAATCACAATGTGGTTTCAGACCATCACGTGGCACCACTAAAATGATCTTCGCTGCCCGCCAGATACAGGAAAAGCGCAGAGAACAGCGTTGTGACCTGCACATGCCTTTCATCGACCTAACCAAGGCCATCGACTCGGTCAACAGAGAATCCCTCTGGTGGACCCTCAGCTGTTTTGGCTGCCCACCAAAATTCATCGCCATTGTGAGGCAACTCCACGATGGTATGGACGGCAGTGTCCTGTACAATGGCACCAAGTCTGAGTTCTTCCCCATCCAAACTGGGGTTAAACAAGGGTGTGTACTGGCACCAACTGTCTCTTCCATTTCCTTGGCTGTCGTCCTTACTCGTGCCATTGCCAATTTAGCTGGCGGGGTGGACATCCAGTACCGACTTTTTAACATAAGGCGACTCCAGGGAAGAACTAAGGTGTCGGCAGCTTCTATTACTAAACTTCAGTATGCAGACCACCTCACCCTTGTTGCTCACTCTGTACACGATGTACATGAGATCCTGAACACCTACGCAGATGCGTATGCACACTTCGGCTTTGAGGTGAATGTACGTAAGACTCAGATTCTCTTTCAACCTACCCCTGGTTCAGCCACACCTCCAACATCCATCCATCTTCACGGTACTACCCTCTCTAATGTTACCCACTTTCGGTATTTCGGCTCCCACCTGTCCACCACTGCAGACATTGATGAAGAGATTCAGCATCGGATCAGATGTGGATGAAAAGCCTTTGGCAGATTCCGAAACCGTGTCTTCAGATGTAGGGTGCAGAAATTATCTACAAAGCTTCACGTATATCGAGCTATATGGCAGTGAGACATGGGTCACATACAGGAGGCACTTAATGGAACTTGAAAACTTTCACCATCTGTAGGAGCACCGAGGCTACCATTATCAATTAACAACTAAGCTGGACTGGCCATGTTACCCGCATGGATGACAGTAGAATGCCAAAGCAATTTATTTACAGTCACCTAACGAATAGTAAACGTAACGCCAGCGAGTAATTGAAAAGGTATAAGGATAGTCTTAAGACAAAACTGCCAAATCGACTCCCTCACCTGGGAGTCAATTACTCCACATCGTAACGCTTGGATGAGCACCACGCGAGACGAGTGTCAACACTTTCGAGTTAGCCCGACTGCAAACCGAGGCAGACAAGCGCCCACACCGGAAAGACGCTACCACCACCCCTCCCGTACTAGATGCGGCCCTTCACATGTGCAACGAATGTGGATGACCCTGAGGGACCCGTATCGGCCTCTTTAGTCACCTCAAAACTCACCAACCTAGGTGACAAACTTAATAACTCATATCATTGAATTACAGCTGAATGATCGTCATTCTCGATTCTGATGGTCAGGGCATGCTGTAAAGGTCAAAGATCAACGGGAGGGTTAAAAGCCAATAACGTTCAAGACACGATATTTTGGAGGTAGTGTGGTGGAGGCATCTTTCCAAAAACACATTGACGGAGTATTTAAAAATATATAATGTTGTGTCATACTTGCTGTCTCAAAGCGTCTTCCGAATATCTCAATGTCATATATAATATGTAATTTGTTTTATAAGTAAACAAAAGATATAAATTTGTTTGTTTTGGTCAGGTTATCCCTTACAGTAATAATGGTGCAAAGCTGAATTCACAAATTAAAGAAGTAAAGTAATTAACACATGATAGAACATATTTTCTTTTTTCGTTACAACGAATTACTCTCGGAACTTCCGCCGGTAAAGGATGAAACATATAAATGGTTGCCACCACTTGGACTAACAGAAACATCGTATATTTTACCTTTTTTTGTAATTCTCTTACGCTGAAATTTTCATATATTTCCAAAACCTCATAATCATATGACAGTATTAACAGATTTTGTGTTGTCTCACTATAATATTTTCTTTCACACAGAAGTATGTTGGAAATAAAATAAATCGTTTTGCCTCGAAAGAGTTTTCTTTCAGATGAATTAAGCTCAAAAACTTGGTAAAAAAAGTCACTTTATTAACATTTAATTTGCTTTATTAAGTTCCCAGTCACACATAAATAATAATAAACACAATGTCCATGTGCACTTATAAATAATGAAACATGATGGCCTTATACCTAGCTTTATATATCTCTCTGTGTGTTTACAGCAACAAGATCTTTGTTTAGAAGAAGACATAAACAGTGTTGTGCTTTAGGACGCCGAGAAGAACGTTCAGTGCGCTTCTCAACCTGGCCTGTTTACTTTCCATAGCCACCGCTACTTCCGGATGATCTTCCACTTCCAAATCCGCCACCACCAGATGACCCACCTCTGCCACCACCAGATGATCCACCGTAGCTGGTACTAGAGGATCCACCGCGACCACCTCCAGATCCACTACGACTACCTCCAGAACCACTTCCAAATCCACCTCTGCTCCCACCAGATGATCCACCATAGCTAACGCTCGAGGATCCACCGCGACCACCTCCAGATCCACCTCCAAATCCGCCTCGACTGCCACCAAAACTGCCTCCGAATCCACCACCACCAGATGATCCACCGTAGCTGGTACTAGAGGATCCACCGCGACCACCTCCAGATCCACTTCGACTACCTCCAGAACCACTTCCAAATCCACCTCTGCTCCCACCAGATGATCCACCATAGCTAACGCTCGAGGATCCGCCGCGACCACCTCCAGATCCACCTCCAAATCCGCCTCGACTGCCACCAAAACTGCCTCCGAATCCACCACCACCAGAGGACCCACCTCTGCCACCACCAGATGATCCGCCGTAGCTGGTACTTGAGGATCCACCGCGACCACCTCCAGATCCACCTCCAAATCCGCCTCGACTGCCACCAAAACTGCCTCCGAATCCACCACCACCAGAGGACCCACCTCTGCCACCACCAGATGATCCGCCGTAGCTGGTACTTGAGGATCCACCGCGACCACCTCCAGATCCACCTCCAAATCCGCCTCGACTGCCACCAAAACTGCCTCCGAATCCACCACCACCAGAGGACCCACCTCTGCCACCACCAGATGATCCGCCGTAGCTGGTACTTGAGGATCCACCGCGACCACCACCAGATCCACCTCCAAATCCGCCTCGACTGCCACCAAAACTGCCTCCGAATCCACCACCACCAGAGGACCCACCTCTGCCACCACCAGATGATCCACCGTAGCTGATACTAGAGGATCCACCACTGCCAAAGCCAGCTCCAAATCCACTGTTACCAAAGGACACGCTGGAACCACCTCCAAATCCGCCACCACCTCTGCCGCCGCTGCCACTTGAAGGTGCGACGTATGTTGAGCCACCACCTCCTCCTCGGCCACCGCCTCCTCGGCCACCACCTCCTCGGCCACCGCCTCCTCGGCCACCGCCTCCTCCCCCTCTGCCGCCACCACCTGAAGGCGCACTGTATGTTACTCCTCCACCTCCGCCTCCACCTCCACCACCGCCTCCACCTCCACAATGTCCTCCGGTTACACCACATCCGCCTCCGGCTCCTCCGCCGCCACGTGTTGGGGGTAAGTATGAACCGCCTCCACCTCCGCCTCCACCTCCACCGCTTCCGCCGAAATCAGCAGAACAGAAAGCCGCCATAACGGCCAGGCAGAGCCCGGCATAACCGACCTTCTGTAAGAAATAGAAAGAATGTTACTTATTGTTTACTGAGTCTGTGAGTCACTCTAACATAATGATGGGCTTCAACAAGAGTGATTTTTCTTGGTATATAGTTAAACTGCATTAATTTGTATTGTTTTTATCAATATTAGAAATAATATCATGTGCTAAAGTTACATAATGGTCGTATACACATGGAATTAGGGGATAATATAGAGAAATAGAGTTGCAAATTATTATATACAGATTGGTAGAGGGAGATTATTGGGGAAAGAGAAATATTTGATATACAAGAAAATACCGAGAGCTTCTTACCATGTTGATGGTGTGTTAAAGCAAGTTGCTGATGCTCTGTTGAGAGCCTGACTGACACGTCGCCTTTTATACGGGTTCTTGTTTCTGTGGTGCCGTTGGAGGTTCAAGGAATGACTTGAACATTCACAGCTAACATTACAAAGACCTCATTATTATCTTCTCTGCCCTTGACCAAAATCACCTCACACACTACTGCTCATGGATGGGTCCACGGCTCTGATCATAGCCGGAGTGAGAAAGATTAATTGTAAGATTTTAACGGTCTGTGTGAAAGCCACTTGTTCACTCTCGCTGTTTTATTTTTTGTCATGTAAATATGTACCACTTAACATATTGTATATATTCCCAGCCGAGCTGTATAAAGCAGGAGGACCTCTGCTTCACCAGCCGTGTCTACTCTCTCCTGGAGAATATATGGGAAATGGAGGAAATCCCCCAAGCTCATAAAGATGCCACCATTGTCAACATTTATAAGAATAGGGGAGACCGGTCAGACTGTGGCAACTACCGCGGAATCTCGTAGCTCTCCGTACCTTGCAAGATTATCGCCAGAGTCCTCCTAAACAGACTTTTTCCTGAAGCGGGAAAATTCCCTTCAGAATCACAATGTGGTTTCAGACCATCACGTGGCACCACTAAAATGATCTTCGCTGCCC
This sequence comes from Homarus americanus, assembly GCF_018991925.1. Classification (NCBI taxonomy): domain Eukaryota; kingdom Metazoa; phylum Arthropoda; class Malacostraca; order Decapoda; family Nephropidae; genus Homarus; species Homarus americanus. The sequence continues at coordinate 27,723,691 of NW_024722227.1, forward strand.
GCCAGATACAGGAAAAGCGCAGAGAACAGCGTTGTGACCTGCACATGCCTTTCATCGACCTAACCAAGGCCATCGACTCGGTCAACAGAGAATCCCTCTGGTGGACCCTCAGCTGTTTTGGCTGCCCACCAAAATTCATCGCCATTGTGAGGCAACTCCACGATGGTATGGACGGCAGTGTCCTGTACAATGGCACCAAGTCTGAGTTCTTCCCCATCCAAACTGGGGTTAAACAAGGGTGTGTACTGGCACCAACTGTCTCTTCCATTTCCTTGGCTGTCGTCCTTACTCGTGCCATTGCCAATTTAGCTGGCGGGGTGGACATCCAGTACCGACTTTTTAACATAAGGCGACTCCAGGGAAGAACTAAGGTGTCGGCAGCTTCTATTACTAAACTTCAGTATGCAGACCACCTCACCCTTGTTGCTCACTCTGTACACGATGTACATGAGATCCTGAACACCTACGCAGATGCGTATGCACACTTCGGCTTTGAGGTGAATGTACGTAAGACTCAGATTCTCTTTCAACCTACCCCTGGTTCAGCCACACCTCCAACATCCATCCATCTTCACGGTACTACCCTCTCTAATGTTACCCACTTTCGGTATTTCGGCTCCCACCTGTCCACCACTGCAGACATTGATGAAGAGATTCAGCATCGGATCAGATGTGGATGAAAAGCCTTTGGCAGATTCCGAAACCGTGTCTTCAGATGTAGGGTGCAGAAATTATCTACAAAGCTTCACGTATATCGAGCTATATGGCAGTGAGACATGGGTCACATACAGGAGGCACTTAATGGAACTTGAAAACTTTCACCATCTGTAGGAGCACCGAGGCTACCATTATCAATTAACAACTAAGCTGGACTGGCCATGTTACCCGCATGGATGACAGTAGAATGCCAAAGCAATTTATTTACAGTCACCTAACGAATAGTAAACGTAACGCCAGCGAGTAATTGAAAAGGTATAAGGATAGTCTTAAGACAAAACTGCCAAATCGACTCCCTCACCTGGGAGTCAATTACTCCACATCGTAACGCTTGGATGAGCACCACGCGAGACGAGTGTCAACACTTTCGAGTTAGCCCGACTGCAAACCGAGGCAGACAAGCGCCCACACCGGAAAGACGCTACCACCACCCCTCCCGTACTAGATGCGGCCCTTCACATGTGCAACGAATGTGGATGACCCTGAGGGACCCGTATCGGCCTCTTTAGTCACCTCAAAACTCACCAACCTAGGTGACAAACTTAATAACTCATATCATTGAATTACAGCTGAATGATCGTCATTCTCGATTCTGATGGTCAGGGCATGCTGTAAAGGTCAAAGATCAACGGGAGGGTTAAAAGCCAATAACGTTCAAGACACGATATTTTGGAGGTAGTGTGGTGGAGGCATCTTTCCAAAAACACATTGACGGAGTATTTAAAAATATATAATGTTGTGTCATACTTGCTGTCTCAAAGCGTCTTCCGAATATCTCAATGTCATATATAATATGTAATTTGTTTTATAAGTAAACAAAAGATATAAATTTGTTTGTTTTGGTCAGGTTATCCCTTACAGTAATAATGGTGCAAAGCTGAATTCACAAATTAAAGAAGTAAAGTAATTAACACATGATAGAACATATATTCTTTTTTCGTTACAACGAATTACTCTCGGAACTTCCGCCGGTAAAGGATGAAACATATAAATGGTTGCCACCACTTGGACTAACAGAAACATCGTATATTTTACCTTTTTTTGTAATTCTCTTACGCTGAAATTTTCATATATTTCCAAAACCTCATAATCATATGACAGTATTAACAGATTTTGTGTTGTCTCACTATAATATTTTCTTTCACACAGAAGTATGTTGGAAATAAAATAAATCGATTTGCCTCGAAAGAGTTTTCTTTCAGATGAATTAAGCTCAAAAACTTGGTAAAAAAAGCCACTTTATTAACATTTAATTTGCTTTATTAAGTTCCCAGTCACACATAAATAATAATAAACACAATGTCCATGTGCACTTATAAATAATGAAACATGATGGCCTTATACCTAGCTGTATATATCTCTCTGTGTGTTTACAGCAACAAGATCTTTGTTTAGAAGAAGACATGAACAGTGTTGTGCTTTAGGACGCCGAGAAGAACGTTCAGTGCGCTTCTCAACCTGGCCTGTTTACTTTCCATAGCCACCGCTACTTCCGGATGATCTTCCACCTCCAAATCCGCCACCACCAGATGACCCACCTCTGCCACCACCAGATGACCCACCTCTGCCACCACCAGATGATCCACCGTAGCTGGTACTAGAGGATCCACCGCGACCACCTCCAGATCCACTACGACTACCTCCAGAACCACTTCCAAATCCACCTCTGCTCCCACCAGATGATCCACCATAGCTAACGCTCGAGGATCCACCGCGACCACCTCCAGATCCACCTCCAAATCCGCCTCGACTGCCACCAAAACTGCCTCCGAATCCACCACCACCAGATGATCCACCATAGCTGGTACTAGAGGATCCACCGCGACCACCTCCAGATCCACTTCGACTACCTCCAGAACCACTTCCAAATCCACCTCTGCTCCCACCAGATGATCCACCATAGCTAACGCTCGAGGATCCGCCGCGACCACCTCCAGATCCACCTCCAAATCCGCCTCGACTGCCACCAAAACTGCCTCCGAATCCACCACCACCAGATGATCCACCGTAGCTGGTACTAGAGGATCCACCGCGACCACCTCCAGATCCACTTCGACTACCTCCAGAACCACTTCCAAATCCACCTCTGCTCCCACCAGATGATCCACCATAGCTAACGCTCGAGGATCCGCCGCGACCACCTCCAGATCCACCTCCAAATCCGCCTCGACTGCCACCAAAACTGCCTCCGAATCCACCACCACCAGAGGACCCACCTCTGCCACCACCAGATGATCCGCCGTAGCTGGTACTTGAGGATCCACCGCGACCACCACCAGATCCACCTCCAAATCCGCCTCGACTGCCACCAAAACTGCCTCCGAATCCACCACCACCAGAGGACCCACCTCTGCCACCACCAGATGATCCACCGTAGCTGATACTAGAGGATCCACCACTGCCAAAGCCAGCTCCAAATCCACTGTTACCAAAGGACACGCTGGAACCACCTCCAAATCCGCCACCACCTCTGCCGCCGCTGCCACTTGAAGGTGCGACGTATGTTGAGCCACCACCTCCTCCTCGGCCACCGCCTCCTCGGCCACCACCTCCTCGGCCACCGCCTCCTCGGCCACCGCCTCCTCCCCCTCTGCCGCCTCCACCTGAAGGCGCACTGTATGTTACTCCTCCACCTCCGCCTCCACCTCCACCACCGCCTCCACCTCCACAATGTCCTCCGGTTACACCACATCCGCCTCCGGCTCCTCCGCCGCCACGTATTGGGGGTGAGTATGAACCGCCTCCACCTCCACCGCTTCCGCCGAAATCAGCAGAACAGAAAGCCGCCATAACGGCCAGGCAGAGCCCGGCATAACCGACCTTCTGTAAGAAATAGAAAGAATGTTACTTATTGTTTACTGAGTCTGTGAGTCACTCTAACATAATGATGGGCTTCAACAAGAGTGATTTTTCTTGGTATAAAGTTAAACTGCATTAATTTGTATTGTTTTTATCAATATTAGAAATTATATCATGTGCTAAAGTTACATAATGGTCGTATACACATGGAATTAGGGGATAATATAGAGAAATAGAGTTGCAAATTATTATATACAGATTGGTAGAGGGAGATTATTGGGGAAAGAGAAATATTTGATATACTACAAGAAACTACCGAGAGCTTCTTACCATGTTGATGGTGTGTTAAAGCAAGTTGCCGATGGTCTGTTGAGAGCCTGACTGACACCTCGCCTTTTATACGCTGCTGGAGGGTCAAGGGATGACTTGAACATTCCCAGCCAACGTGACAAGGAGTCCTCATTATTATGTTTTCTGCCCTTGACAAATATCACCACATACACACTGCTGTTTATGGGCTTTGATCATAGCTGGAGTGGGATATGTTAGTTAGAGGCGTATTAATCACTCACTCAGGAGGTATCAGGTTCAAAGATGAACGGCACCTTATTAAATGATTTTCCCAATGTTGAGAAACCATAATTTGTGAATCCAACTGGATTTTAAGACTACGAATGTGACTGTTGATTGAAATTACTAAGGAGGATAGAACTGTTATTGAAATTCACCAAATCGAGCTTTGACATGTTCATCACATCCCATCACTCTATTGTTTGCTCGTTTAAAACAGAAAAATTACTGTTGTTTTGCAAATGAAGACAGAATAAATGAATGAAAACAAAACAAAATAATAGTCAGCATTATTGTCGGTTAAAAAAAGTGTTATCATTGTGGACGGTTGAATATAAGTCATGAGGATAACTACAAATATCTCAAATATAATTAGCTATGAAAAGATTAACGTAGAAAAGTACACTTGAAATAATAATTGTAAATACAAAACATGATTTCTGTAGGATATGATATGTAGGTGGGCAGTGTATGTTGCAACGATAACAAATTAACGATGGGTTAACGAGATTCGTTAAAAGCCAATAACCAGATGCATGTATGAAATGAGGAAAGTTCATGATTAGGTATTTTGGAAGTATGGGGGTGAGGCATCCATCAAAAAACAGAGAGAAAGAGTATGACACACACACACACACACACACACACACACACACACACACTACATCCTTGACCACCGAAGGGTCAAGACGTACCTGGCGCTCCCCTGTGAGCAGCCAGGTCAACTGTTAAGTTGGCCCATACCAACTCCCTCCCGTGAACCCTCCTCCCCACCGGAATATCAACAAGTTCTCGCCATAAGTCACAATCTCAATTAGGAAAGGAATGAAACCAGTGTTGAACAGAGGTTAACAATGGTGAACAGTGCTTAAGTCAGTGAGAACATCTCAACAGTAAAGGCCGAGTCGTACTCAAGTTGCCTTCACACAGTGAGGTCACAGGTACCCAGTGATAACTGCCAGTGAGACCCAACAACAACCAGCGATGTGTTAATCCGTCTACGATAGGAAGGCCTGGGACCACCCCTCACTCAAATAACACCATCCGTGAGGGAATTACTACCCCACGTCAGGTCCCTGATAACACCATCTGTGAGGGAATTACTACACCACGTGAGGCCCCTCATAACACCATCTGTGAGAGAATTACTACACAACGTGATGCCCCTCATAACACCATCTGTGAGGGAGTTACTACACCTCGTGAGGGCCCTCATAACACCATCTGCGAGGGAATTAATACACCACGTCAGGACCTCATAACACCATCTGTGAGGGAATTACTACTCCACGCGAGGTCCCTCATAACACCATCTATGAGGGAATTACTACATCACGTGATGCCACTCATAACACCATCTGTGAGGGAATTACTACACCAAGTGATGTCCCTCATAACACCATCCGTGAGGGAATTACTACACCACGTCAGGTTCCTCATAACACCATCTGTGAGGGAACTACTACACCACGTGAGGTCCCTCCTAACACCATCTGGGAGGGAGTTACTACACTACGTGTTTGCTGTTCAACACCTACATTAATCTGTATGTTCACTGTATGTTCCTTTACCTTTCTCTAATGAAGGCTTTTGTTAAACCACCAATGTATGTAATAAGTCATTTATGTCCAGTGTATATTTTCAGCCTTCGGGCTGCAGAACTTTTACAATAAACCGTTAATTATTATTATTATCATTATTATTATTATTATTATTATTACGAACATAAGAATGGAGGAAACTGCAGCGGGGCTATTGGCCCATACTGGGCAGACTCAATTACACAACCCCTATCGCTCATATATCCATCCAACCTATGTTTGAAGCTATCCAGCGTATTAGGGGTAATGATGATGTTTGGTAACTTATTCCACTCGTCCACTACTCTATTTCCAAACCAACGTTTACTTATCTCGCGCCAAAATCTTAATTTGTCTAATTTAAAACCATTATTACGAGTTCGCTCCTGGTTGGACAGTTTGAGTACCTTAGTGTTATGTTCGGGTTCAAACATGTCTCATTGTTTTGTTTGTATGTTTCAATGCTTCATTGTGCTATTCTTTGTGGAGTGATTCCTAACATAGACGTGTCTGTTAGCTCATGTTATACACTGATAGCTGCACTTTCTTTTCTGTGTTATAATGTTATCAACTTTGTAGATGTAAGCTTACGTTTGTGACAGTATACGTTGGACCCTGCAAGAAGTTGTTTGTCTCACCCTATCCGATGGCTAATTATATACACAACACTGTAATGCCACCTTTGTTTAGCTCTGACTTCCACTTATACAACTCGATCATATCGCCCCTCACTCTACGTCTCTCGAAGGAGTGCAAATTAAGATGCTTTAACCTGTCTCTGTGCTCAAGGTTCCTAATGCCCGGGAATAGTCTTGTCATTCTCCTCCGAATTCTTTCTCGGGATTCTATATCCAGTCTGTAGTACGGTGACCAGAATTTAACTGCGTAATCCAAGTGAGGTCTCACAAGCGCAAGATATAGTTTTAGGATGACCTCGCTAGTCTTGTAACTAACACTCCTTTGTATGAACCCAAGTTCTTTGTTAGCGTTGTGTCGAGCAAATACACATGGTTTACTTGGTTTACGATTCCTACTTATCATTACTCCTAAGTTTTCGCACAATCGGATTTCTTTATAACATCGCATTTCATCTGGTATCTAGTTTCTCTGTTTACATCTCCAAGACTAAGTACTTTAAATATGTCCACATTGAATTTCATCTCCCATTTTTCAGACCATTCGAAAAATTTGTTTAGCTCTTCCTGTAGTTTTGCGGAGTCCTCGTCAGATTTAATTACACGCCCAATTTTAGTGTCATCAGCAAATTTCCTTATGTTGCTGTCTACGCCGATATCTATGTCGTTTATATATATATATATATATATATATATATATATATATATATATATATATATATATATATATTATATATATATATATATATATATATATATATATATATATATATATATATATATATATATATATATATATTATAAATAGTAATGGCCCAAGTACTAAGCCTTGGGGTACTCCACTAGTGACGTTACTCCAATTTAGTGCCGTTCGTGCTCACTCGCTGTTTCCTATCATGTAACCGCGCCATAATCCATTTTAGAGTATCTCCTCCAATGCCATGCGCCTCCACTTTTCGTATTAGTTTTTCGTGGGGGTCTCTGTCGAAGGCATTGCTAAAATGGGATATATCACATCGTAATCGTGCCCGTCATCCACTGATTCGAAAACGGCTGAAAAGAATATTAATAGATTAGTCAGACATGAACGCCCGCTTGTGAAGCCATGTTGGGAATATTGATCAACTTGTGCTTCTGCAGGTGATTTCGACTTGAGTTTGAAATTATTGCTTCCAGTAATTTGCCTACAATTGATGTTAAATTGATTGGATGGTAGTTAGAGGATAGTGATCTAATTCCCTTCTAGAAAATCGTTTTCACATTCGCTATCCTCCAGGATTCTGGCACTACACCCGCTTTTAAGGGCATGTTAATCAAATTTGCTAAAGGAATTCTAAGCTCTTCTTTACTTTCCTTTAATCGTCTGGCAAATATCTCATCGGGGCTTGGTGACTTATTAGGCTTTAACTTCTCTATTTGTTGACTAACATCGTTAATCTAGTCACTACTATCTCGCTTAAACTATTTTCTTCACTTTTTCTGTATATAGTCGGTGCCTCGGGTATCATGTTTAAATTTTCGGTGGTGAAAATTGTTGAAAATATGTATTCAGATTATTGCTCATTTCTCCGTCGTTATCAGTTAGCTCGCCGGTATCTGACTGTATTCATCCATTTTTTTCTCGTGTCCTAGTTTGATACATTTGAAAGAATCCCTTGGGGTTTGACCTAGCTTTCCTTGTTACCTTCAATTCATTATTCCTCTTTGCTTTTCTTATCTCGGTCTTAACCCTACCGGCCAATACCTTATAATAAACTCGGAGGTAAACTTCACCACTATTTATTCTCCTACTTATAGCCTTTCTCTGTCCAATAATATTCTTTAAATAATTATTTATCCACTTGGGGTCATTGTTGTTTTATCTGAGTTTTCTGTATGGTATGTTCAGCTTTTGTGCATTAAAACTCATTAATTATATATTCATATTGTTGCGGAACTCGTCAACCTCAGATCTCGTGATCAAGTCATCCTCAACCGCCATATTTTGTGAGGTCATCGTTAACATGTCTGCAGGTAAAGTGAGGTCACCCTCTGTGGGTACATTGTGTGAGGTCATGTAATTCAACCCCAATTGTGATACCCTTTCTCCCGGCTGCCTTTTCAAACTATCAAAGTTTGCCCTTCTGAAATCTGGAACATTAATGGAATTTTCCTTGCGACTGCCATTAAATTCTATTTTGAATCTTACTTCTTTGTGATCGATGTTCACAAGTTCGTTCCCTTCCTCGACGTTACTAATGAGGTTTTCTCTGTTTGACAGAATTAAATCGAGTATATTATTACCCCAGGTGGGCTCGCTTATATGTTGACTTAGGAAACAGTCCCGAACTGTTTCAAGAAAATCCTCTGATTCTGAGTTACCCGTAAGGTCGATCCAATCTATTTGACTAAAGTTAAAGTAGCCTGCCATACAGACTTTGCTTTGTCTGGATGCCCTGCACATTTCATCCTACATAAGTCGCTCATTAACTCTATCAAGATCAGGAGGTCTATATATTACTCCTGTGATTAATTTTTCCCTGCCATCGGTTAATTCTATCCAAATTGTTTCTGTATTCAGCTCAGTTTTTATTTCCTTATTTATTTCACACTTCAGATTATCCCTGACATAGATTGCTGCTCCACCTCCTTTCCTAATCTGCCTATCGGTATGGAATAATTTGTAATCTGCAATTTGGTATTCGACAGGTAACTCACGTAAGTCTAGGTTTATCCACGTTCCGGTGAATGCTATTATATCGATTTTTTCTGTACATACCAGCGCCCTGATTTCATCCATTTTGTTTCTCATACTCCTACTGTTTGCGTAGTAGACATTTAAGTTAGTCGTGATCTGAGTCCTCTCTTTGTCGCGTTTAGGTTTAACTCCCTGCCTAATTAGGTTTTGTCATCATCCCTAGCACTATTTCTCTGTAATTTTTCATTTTGTTTACCTGCTTCCACTGCCTCCACCCCCGTGCTCATATGTTCCCCTAGCAGTATAAAGACTTCAACATCTTTTGAACTGCCCTCTCGAGAGAGCCGGCCAGGGTTGCCACTCCATCCCTGGACAGATGTGCCCCATCCCTAGCAAAAAGGTTCATTCTGCCGTACAAGTTGTCCCAGTTGTCAACGAATGGAGCTGATAGTGACTTGCAATATCTGCCAAGACGGCCATTGACACCAGCTGCCCTTGACAACCATTCATTGCCAACTCTCCTTCTAGGCAGGACACCACATATGATAGGGATCCCTTCCTGCAACCTAATGCGTTCTATAGCTGTCTTGAACTTATCAAGGAGCTCCTCGCTCCTACACCGGCCAATATCATTGCCTCCTGCACTGAGGCAGATAATGGGTTTGTTCCCATTACCAGACAAGATATTGTCCATCCTGTCAATTATATCCTCCACCCCAGCTCCTGCCAAACACACCCTCATTCTATTTTTATTTTTAGCACAGAAAACTCGAACCAGGTACCGTACCTGGGAATCATCAACAATTAAGGTTTTCGTACCTTCCTTGTCAGCCCTGTCCCTGACTATGCTAATGTCCAATTCGTCTATCAAAGGACTAAAAGAGTTTTTACACTTAGCTGTTGTCACTATGTCACTATGCATACTGAGCACATTTTTTGACCAGTCATTGAGGTTTAGCATCTGTGCATCGGTGAGTCGTGCAAGAGACCACACCGCATTTTGAGGATTAATGAAGCGCAGCTGACCACCACCTTGTGTTGTTTGTTTTGTAATCATACCTATGTAATATAATTTAATTAGAAAAAATACATTAAAGAGTGAGAGAAAATTAGGAATAAAAACAGTACCCTATAGTTCAAATTTAATACCGTACAACGGGGAGGGACAGAGAAGGTTCTTCGGCACACTCACTTAACTCTTTCTAATGGTTCCAAGTGAGAAAATTCCTATTGAGTGATGGAACATCGTGGAGGTTGTAATGAGTTCAGTTGAGAGAGAACCATTTCCTGTTGACCCCATCCTAACCTAACCTTACATAACAAATTATTATATGACTTGACTTGACTTGACTTGACCAATGCGAATATGGAACATTGAGTCTACGCCATAATCGGTTTTTGCATTGCAGTTGGAAAGAACGACCGGAGTTTGTTTGACCATTCACAGCTACAGTACCGTGATGAAGAAAATGAAGCAGAAATGATGATAACACGATTTGTAAATAATTTAGAATAATAAATGATGATAAAAAGGAAAATATGATGCCGTATGAGCCAATTTAGAATAATTATGACTGCTGAAATTTATGACTGATTCGTTATTGGGGAAAAATATAAAGATAACATTAATTATTTTAGATTCTTCTGAAAAATTCCCTTTGATAATAAACGTGAAAATGAGCTTAGTCTCTATCTCTCTGCCTCAACGCATACAGTATTCTGATAACTCATTCTAACGTAAAATATTGCCGTCAAACATGCATATGCCAGCTTGGTCATGCAGTAAGATTAACATCATAGGTAATGTACTGGAATTAAAGAAATGTTGACTTTTTGATGTTATCACTGTATTTCAATAACTAATAAGGTCATTAAGCGCGTAACTCCATTTTAAGAGATAGAACTATTTGTCTGTTGAGACGAATAGCTTATATTATTTCCAAGTTTCTTGTTTGGTGTTTAACGCAAGGTGACACACACACACACACACTCTTAACAACGACCTTAGTTTACAACTAAAAAAAAAAAAAAAACCAGTACTCTTGAGAAAATGATGCGACCCCCAGGTGTTTTATGAACTATCTGGCCCCGATTTTGCAACTCCGTGTTCTCACCAGTGTAGATAATTCGTGAATGACAAAACTCTTCACAGAAGAAACTTCATGTCATCGCCGACGCCATCAGTGGCAGCCAGGGAGAGTGACGGGGGACGTGATGGCAGGTCTTAGTGGCATTGTACAAGGGGAGTTCCTTACCCCTGTTGGGTTGTATAATGATGGCAATAATAATGATAAATCTGTTTTAACTACTCCAATGTTACCTTCGTTACCACTACTATTACTACTACACTACTACTATTATGACTATTACTACTACTATTACTACTATTACTACTACTACTACTACTATTTCTATTTTGAGGTTATGTAACCTCCAGCCACCCCAATAGCCACACTTTCTCCACCATTTTATTACCTTAATATTAAATATCCTAATACAAAATGAGCTACCCAAGCTGTGTTGAGTTAGTTGAGCCGCAGATCTATGCGGCATTCAGTGACTGTTGCCTCATTATCACTACTACTACTTCTACTGCAGCGTCCTTTTCTGTTATATTATTGCAACTTTCTGGTAATTATGAAAATACTGGATTTATATTATTTTGATGTTAACAGTAAAAATTAAATTTCATTAATATAACAGTTCTTTCAAATACAAATAAATATTATGATATTAACGTAAAATGACTCATTAGTCACAAAACTATTTTCTTTGTTACAATTATTATAATTGTCATACGACTTGTTGTTATTATTGATATTATTAACTCAATCAACATCTTTCGTTTATGAGACACATCTCTTATGTTGTGACCTGTATGGCAAATAATTCCATAATTCGTAATGAATGGCATGGAACCTGAGCATCAAGCAAACAAACAGTCAGACGACCCTGCAGAATAAACAAGCTCTGGATTGGTAATTTCCTTGTTTTGAAACACGTATTTCCCTTAAATTTCACAGCTTCAAGTAAGGTCATATATGACAAGGCATAAAGTTATTTTTCATTTTATAACGAGGTCAGTAATAACACTCGTCTCTGAGGCCAGTAATAACACTCGTCTCTGAGGCCAGTAATAACACTCGTCTCTGCAGTAAAATACAACTTTCGAGTGATGGAAGTGAGTTTCTCTTTCTTCCCTCCGTGTCAACACCGATTCATCCCTCCGTCGTTATCCCGGCACAAGGTTTGATATACTTGATGTGTATTCCCGTGTCTAGGTTAACGCCCCCTTATAAAGATGATGTTAACATGTGGTAGACATTGTACCCATTCATAGATTCATACAATGTGTCGGCCATACCACCTCCCCATCTCCAGATAAAGCCAAACACCCATTCACAGGGTGCCCCGGACACAGACCAGGAAACCTTCGGAGAGGAAGCGAGAGTTCTACATCCACCCGCAAGTATATATTATAGTGTTTCACCTTCACTCTTCTTATGTTGAAATAAAAGTATACTGTATGATGGACTCGTGCACAAGTTATCCACGCGATCGTCAAAAAGAAAGAAAGAAAAATAAGGAAGTGTATATACAAATCAACAAATTATTAAACAATATCAGGAAAATTAATAGGGCGTAGATAATAATGTTCCAGTAGAGTGTTGTTGGAGTCTGCCTCAGGTGTGTTGGTGGACTGTTGTTTGTCTGTTAATTGATTTTGAACCTCAGTCGTCATTTTATTTGTTTTGGTGAGTCCTTGCACAGAAGTTTTATGAATGCGGAAAAGCCACTGTATTTTTTATTTTTTTTTTACTGGTTGCCTGATTCAAGTGGTTGATGGTGGTGGTAGTGGTGGTTTGGTTCAAGTGGTGGTGGTGGTAGTTTGGTTCAGGTGGTTAATGGTGGTGGTGGTGGTTGTCAGTTCAGGTGGTTAATGGTGGTGGTGGTGGTAGTTTGGTTCAGGTGGTTAATGGTGGTGGTGGTGGTTGTCGGTTCAGGTGGTTAATGGTGGTGGTGGTGGTTGTCAGTTCAGGTGGTAGTTTGGTTCAGGTGGTTAATGTTGGTGGTGGTGGTTATCAGTTCAGGTGGTTAATGGTGGTGGTGGTAGTTTGGTTCAGGTGGTTAATGGTGGTGGTTGTCAGTTCAGGTGGTTAATGGTGGTGGTGGTGCTTGTCTGTTCAGGTGGTTAATGGTGGTGGTGGTGGTTGTCAGTTCAGGTGGTTAATGGTGGTGGTGGTAGTTTGGTTAAGGTGGTTAATGGTAGTGGTGGTGGTTGTCAGTTCAGGTGGTTAATGGTGGTGGTGGTAGTTTGGTTCAGGTGGTTATGTAGTGGTTAACTTAACTTGTGTAGCCAGACAATAAGGGATGGTTGACAGTAATGTAAAAAATATTAAGCTGGATTATTGGCCACATGTCCATTGTCATATGACTTACATGCAAAGAATACACTGGGCAGGCGGGGCGTGTGGCTAGTGCGATAAAGTCATATTCTTGGCCGTGTCAAACCACAAAAGTGGGGTAATTGCATGACAGTGCAGTTAGGCGTCATGAGAAGATTACATATGTTTCAATAACAAAACGTCTTCATATATACATATAAGTATCATAAAAATGATAAGTAAATCGAAATTGTATTCATTATCTTCCTTTGTGGATTTCCAATATCGAAGAGAAGTTTTCTCCAGTACAGGTATCTGAAAACTAACTTTGTTGGTTGTTGTCGCTGCAAACGGTAACATTACATGTTGAGTATATATTGAGGCCAGTAATCCTTCTCGGTGTACTATTGTGCTCTTTTTTCCGAAGTGTTTTCTTGTTTTTTGAGAATTCTGTAATCATAAATATACGTAAGTGGTAGAGTTTTGTTAGCTTTGCAACCAAGGAAAAGAGTCGATAATATCGTGCTCATACTTTCTTTCCTAATAATGGAAGAGAGATTACACGACAGTTGACACGTTTTCAGTGACCTTTCTGCTGATCATTATGCCATGAACATCGCCGCCAGCTCGTGATAGGGAAGGTGAGGTAGTACAAGCTGCGTCTGGTGCCGAAGGTGAGACGGCGGGGAAGGTGAGGCAGTATAAGCGCGTCTGGTGCCGAAGGTGAGACGGCGGGGAAGGTGAGGCAGTGCGTCTGGTGCCGAAGGTGAGACGGCGGGGAAGGTGAGGTAGTACAAGCTGCGTCTGGTGCCGAAGGTGAGACGGCGGGGAAGGTGAGGCAGTATAAGCGCGTCTGGTGCCGAAGGTGAGACGGCGGGGAAGGTGAGGCAGTACAAGCTGCGTCTGGTGCCGAAGGTGAGACGGCGTTAAATTTATATAACGCGACAATACGAAAGACATCACATGAGAAGAGACTAGAGAATACGTGTTTACTGATACTGTTGTTCCGCCCCTCACTGTGGAGAAACTCAGGAAGAACAACGCCAAGACTCGTCCTTCCTCGTTGAGTATAAATTGTGGTCAAAATCCTTCAATACTCTAGTAGTCAATTCAGTTTGAAAAGTAATTTTCCTACTTTAACTTCACGATGTAGAAATTAAGTAAAGAATCTATAGAGTAAGTAAAAAATTGATCAATGCCATGGATGTAGTTGATGTACAATAAATATAGTTGACGTCACATGTAATTAGCTTACTTGACATTCTATATGAGTATTACAGTGCATTTGTTACGCCATTTGTGAGAGTTAATAGCGGTAATGGTTTGCTGCGGAGCCAGTCTTAATGGGTTAAAATAGATCCCAATGTAGCAGTCATGGTGCAGCATATCCTCAGGGCCACTACAATAAGCACTAGGCATTTGGACCACATTGGTTGGGTAAGAGAAATGAGAGAGGAGAAATATTAATTGACTTTTGTAAGGAAAAGAAGATGATAAGTGCAGATGCATGTGGTTTGAACAACACTCTGGGCATCTTTACACTTGGGTCTCGCCCCAGGAGAATGTAAACAACATTTTCAGAAATCAAACAAATTACAGTTTAATTCAGGAAAGATTCAGAAATTCAATAACCCGAACCAAGACCTATCCAGGTTTTATATGACAAGGACTGATGTATGGGTCAGAAGCGTGGGCACTTTCAGCAGACACCAGAAAGCAGTTGGAGGTCTTTGACATGTGTTATAGGTGAATACTAAGAATAAGCTAAACTGATAGGAAAACAAACGAAGCTATACAAAGATAACTACAAACATCAACAGAAATACTTGAAATGTACAGAAAAAAAGAAGATAATTTGGTCGCATAATTAGGGATGAGGGAAAAAAAACCACAGATATTTATAGGCAAAGTTGAAGGTAGGAGGGTCAGGGGACGGGTGAATGAAAGTAAATACTGGGTCCTCAAGAGAGATACAAAACCTTGGAGGATAAGTACAGAAAGCCCGAAAACATTTAAAGTGGAGGACTGTGGTCACTCTGATTGATACTTTTAGTGATACGTCTATTCTATTTCTTAAAATCTATTTACCTATTGTATGTAGTGTCGAGATGGTCTTAAAGAACCGTAATGCTGCATGGGAAAGATTGCAACCATTTTTGAGCAAACAGGAGGAGATGCTCTGCGCGTCTTAACAAAATATTTCCCATATTAGAATGTAAAAGATAATGAACCCATAATGCGCAAATTGCTTCCCTATTTGAATTAAATAGTTATATGTAGAGTACTGTTTTCTGTGCAACGATATTATTTCATTCGAATAAAATATCCTTGTATATAATATAAAGACTTATATATATATTTTTTTTATGAAGAAAGGAGAATTAAGCTTATTTCTTGATATGTGTATATTTGAGAAGTTTTGTAAAATATAAATGCTTATATACTGTATTCTGTCCACATAACAGTTCATCACATTCAGTAAGCTCGACTATATTCAAATCAAGAAACTTCTAAATATAGTCTCAAATATAATGTTGTCAATTCCTCACAGTATTTAAACTAATATTGAATATTTTTATCTATAGTGTCGCGCCATTATTGGTTTCTCCTCTGCTGGAATTATTCTCAAATAATGTTGTTGTTGTTGTTGTTGTTTTTTTAAAGATGGATTTTTAAATATGAAAATTTTCTACTGAAAATTCCTATATTTTTACGGCATCAGAACAGGTGCTTAGCCTCACACATGTCATCCCACCATAGGATAAAATTTCATATAAAAGTAATATAGCAGAAACAGTGGAGAAATCCTTTTAGTTCAGGTAATAAGAGCTACTCAATGCAAAGAAAATTCCTCTCTGTAGTTTATTTCTTAAACCTAGTTGATGTACTCAGTTGTACTGTATTCCCACAGACTAGTGTGGATATATATATGTATATAATATGCCGTATTTAAAACCAACACAACATCTATTTTCTGTTCATGTGACTCAACTCAGACATTATTATTATTATTTATTTGTATGTGTGTTTTCATCCCAAGCAAGGCACCTTCAACCTCTTCCCTGCTTGTGTTCGATTCTTTCTTTATTCAGTGATGAATTATATGTACTGTAATTGAAAGCCTGTTTTCATGATATTTCTTTCAAGACTAAAGAAAATAATCTTACATTATATGTACATTGCATTTTATTTTATTTTCTAATATATAAGGAAATTATGAATAGTAAGTTTCAATAATAGTTAGATAATTCGTATATTTCCGTATGTTAGTTATATAATGTGATATACCGTGTACATTTTCTCAGGGGCAAAAATATACAGCATTGTCATGTTCACTCTTAAGTTGACCTAGAGAGTTGCATATCTAACAATTCTTTAATATCGTTTGACTAGTGTAATTTCTATCCTTGTTAGGCGCTTAAAGGTCTTCATTGTTGAAGAGCAGTAATAACATTATATCAACAACAGATCTTGAGTTTTTCATGGTAGAATAGTAATACAATTTTGTTCATCGAGTCATGAAGGTAGAAAATCTTGTAAAAGAAAATGAAACAAAATTTTTTATTTTTTTCTGAAAGACACCAATTAAATTTCAAACACGAAATGCATTGAATAATTTACAAATAACAAATTAAATAAGAGTTAATTGATACGTGTATAAAGGTGGGTGACAAGGCTGCTGTACGGTAAGTCTGAAGCTTTAATAATATAATTTCCTCCACTGGAGTAAAGAGAAATTTCCTTGAACGTAATTTCTTTCTTGATTAATAATACTGTCGTTCCTAGTTGAGGCTTGTGGTTTAACAAAGACCTTACGACGTCATCCTTATTGAAGCTTTGGAGGGATGTGAGGCTACTATATAAGACCAACTTCACAC
>NW_024722227.1:27741031-27757642 GCF_018991925.1 Homarus americanus
AAAGAGTGCCTCAGCTCCACCCTCACTATAAAACTCCCTCATTATGTAACCAAAACTGTGATCTTCATTATTATAATAAAATGGAGAGTCAATACTGTTGGGACATATTTTGTCTTTAAAATATAATAAAACAAACATGTGTATGACTCCCAAGATGTGGCCAAGAGTTACAGTGGTTCATATAAGACACTACTTGTGGTTCCTTTGATGGCTGCTTAAACATGTTTACAATAAAACTTTATAATATGTAAATCAATATTTTAAGTCATCTTCTATACCATTTTATTAATTATTTCACTTACACATTATGTATGGCTTTATAAATTAATTATAAGTTTATATTACAAAAATGACCAAATCTGCCGTAAGGAATTAATTACATTAAAATTTGTTCCGGTACATGAATTGTGTTTTACTGTGGGCATGTACTGGCTCTCTGTTATGTACTGTTGGTTAACTTAGTAAACAGATTAAGGCAGTTAAGGATTTAACCTTTGACGACCAGGCTTATTAGCCGCTTAGGTATGAAACTGCCGGAGAAAAGGTGGAGTACTTCCCCGCCAGGAGTACTGTCACCCTATCTGGAGTACTATCACCCCGTTTGGTCCCCGAGATATGCTAGGGACTGTCAGCTAATTGATGATGTCCAAAGGAGAAATTGGAGCGCCGTTAACTACCTATTACTAATGAGCGGGAACCACCCAGTAAGGTACGGTAACTATCATTATTGTAGTCTGGGAAGTAATTCGTCTATAATTTTCCACATAAGGTTTTTTGAGATTAAGGTTTAATAAATTTAGAAAGTATTATATAATTCTTAAATAAAAGTAAATGTTTTGGTTATATTAAAGTATTTTTTAATGATAAACTTAAGTAATTCTGTAGTGTTGGCAGCCCTGATTCAACACATGGCCGCTTCCGAAGCTGAAGAAATTGGAGTACTGTACAGTATTCTTATTCTATTTATTTTTCCGCAAAGTTTTCCTTATTGTTAATTTTTTATATTACGATATAAATTAATTTAACTTAAAATTTGTATAAAATTTTGTATGTACGATTAAGTTTGGATTTAGTTTTTAATATTTTCTCATTCGTATACGGGTTGTTGCGGGCAGAGGAGTAAACAGAAGCGACTTAACACGTGGCGTCTCAGTAACTGTTGAGGCACGGAGGGAGGAGGTGCTGCTCGTCGTCTCTCTCACTTGACAGATTCTGTACCTAATATATATAGTAAGTTTTATTTTTAATTTGTTTAAGTGGTTAAATTTGTCATTGTGTAAAGGTCAATATAGTAAGGTTATTTATTTGTTGATTTTGTACGGTTTTATTTGAAAAGGAAATACTTTAAATGGACTTCAAAAATTATTGAAGATAAACAAGGCATTAGTTAATTACTGTATGAACGAGCACTAGTGAACCACCATAGGTTAATGGTCTTTAACGCTCGTAATCACATAGACTAGTTACTTTAGACTAGAATGCTGTACTATTTTGGTTTAATGTTTTTAAATTAATGAACTATGGTGGTTTTGGTACTGTACTTCGATTTGTGTGAATAATTAACGTTCCTCATACTTTAATAACGATCATACTTCAGTAACGTTGATCATACATACATATTGTATGTTTTGGTCTTGTGTGTTACAAGATTTAACTTTAAAGTATTTGTAACTCGTAAGATTTCTCGGTTAATATTGGTCCATTGGCTGACCACAGGTTCCCGCGTTATTTACCCGAGATTATATTCCTGTCTCCTTGCCTCCTCCTTGTAGGTAAGATTAGGTAGGTAGGTAGGTTAGTTTGGCTCCTTTGGTATGACGATATATATATATATAGTATATAATTTTTATTTGTTTTGGCGATTTACTCATTGAACCTTAATTTTTGTGCTAATTACCAGTTTAATTGCAAAAACTCTAATTTGCAAAATAAATGGTCAAATTTGAGTAAAAAACTAAAAACCAAATAAAAATAATCTCGTGCCAAAACTTGACCGCCAATGGAAGAATATTTTCTAACATATCTTTTCTTTACAGATGATGGATCCAGTTGTTATTGTTGTGTTAAAGGCCAGTTTGGTGCATCAGTGGTCGTTAGCGTGGATAGTACAGCACCTCCTTATTTATTGTGGTAAGAAAATTTGTTATATAGTGAAATGTCAAGTCTGCTTCAATAACTTAGCAACTGGGGTCTAGAGTGGTCCATCGCATCTGGACACTGGCATGTACTGGGCATGTACTGGTTGTTACATACTGTTGGCAAGTAATGGGCATGTACTGGCTCTGTTGGCATGTACTGGGCTGTTGGGTAGGCACTGTTGGCATGTACTGGCATATGGCAGTACTGGCTCTGTTAGGCACTGTTGGCATGTACTGGCTCTGTAGGCACTGTTGGCATGTACTGGCTCTGGTAGGCACACTGTTGGCATGTACTGGCTCTGGTAGGCACTGTTGGCATGTACTGGTTGTTACATACTGTTGGCAAGTAATGGGCATGTACTGGCTCTGTTAGGCACTGTTGGCATGTACTGGCTCTGGTAGGCACTGTTACATAAGAACATAAGAAAATAAGGAGTCAGCAATAGGCTGGTTGGCCTGTGCATGGCAGCTCCTGTCGAGAGTTACTACCACTCTCTATCATCCATGAATCTATCCAGCCTCCTTTTGAAACTTTCCAGCGTTCCGCACTTACTACAAAGTTGCTAAGCTTGTTCCACTCGTCCACCACCCTATTTGTGAACCAGTTTCTTCCTATCTCCCTCCTAAACCTAAACTTATCCAACTTGAATCCGTTGCTCCGAGTCCTATCCTGCTCGGATATTATAAGAACTTTATCTATATCCCCTTTATTGATTCCTTTCACCCACTTAAATACTTCTATCATATCTCCCAGCACTCTTCGTCTTTCTAGGGAATGCAAGTTAAGTTTCTTTAACCTATCCTGATATGGAAGGCTTATAAGTCCCGGAATCATTTTTGTCATTCTTCGCTGCACCGACTCTAGTGAATTTATATCCATTCTATAATAGGGACACCAGAACTGAACCGCATAATCGAGGTGCGGCCTGACTAGGGCAAGATATAGTTACAATAAGACCTCTGCACTCTTGTTGCTTACACTTCTAGATATAAAACCCAATACTGTTTGCCTTATTTCGAACATTAACGCACTGTTTTCTAGGCCGTAGATCTGGGCTTACAAGTACCCCTAGGTCTCTTTCACAAGTCGACTTCTCTAGGTTGATGTTAAGGCTGTATACATAAGTATTTGTTCTTCCAATATTAAGTACGCTGCACTTGCTGGTGTTGAATTTCATTTGCTGTTGGCAAGTACTGGTACTGGGCATGTACTGGCTCAGTAAGGCACTGTTGGCATGTACTGGCTCAGTAAGGCACTGTTGGCATGTACTGGCTCAGTAAGGCACTGTTGGCATGTGCTGGGCATGTGCAGACAGTTATACACTGTTGGCAAGTACTGGGTATGTACTGACTCTTACTAGACTAAGTAATGCCCTTATACATGTTTATAAACTTGTATTAAGTCGCCCCTTGCCTGCCTATAAGCTGGACAAAGGCATAAACCAATTGGCTTTCCTTTATACAATACACTGATCAATCATTGGCCTTTACAGTAATGTAATTATTCATACATGTCCTCTGTTTCAACATAGGACTTACAAATGCCATTTTCCAGTCATTGGGAGACGTTTTGTTTGTTTATGCATCTATACAAGATTTAATGAGTTCAGGAAGCTCACTGCTCAACTCTTTAACATGGGAGGCTCCCCATCAGGACTCTTATGTACCTTTAGTTTTGATAATTTGTTTTAATACTAGATTGAGAACGGTCAGTTTTGTCACTCAAACACGTGGACGTTTGCATCCTCTTGTGAACACTATTTAACGCCTCTTGTCTTGCCCTGATCTGAGTCTGCGTAACTATCATCTTGTCTGGGTCCGATGCCCACACATAGAAAGTTTTGGGGGACTTTGGTGACTTGACTTCATTTGGAATCAGACTGGCAATCTTACTTGGTCTTTCTACAGTCTGAATGGTCAGTGTATTCATAGTCAGTGGGTTTGATCTGCAGTATATTTTATGAAATAGTTTACTTAACTGGCTATAGTCATCAGTGTCTGCATTCAGGTTTCTCAGTATAATTTCATTCCTCAAGTAATGCTGTGTTGTGTATTAATGCCTGTAAACTCTTGGCTTAATAAACTTCAGTTCTGTGATCAATAAATACATCCAACAAGGATTAAGTCTCTTGCCTTTAGTTTAATTTTAAGTCATTTATATTCACAATCCTTCTTCCCCTTCAAGTACCTTCACCTGTCTGGCTCTAAGGCCCTGCACAGTAACTGGATCACTCTAAAACCGTTTGTTAACCGAGGGAACACTGTACTGTACTTGTATTCTATATAAACTTTGTACCAGGTGAAAAAGTGGATTATCTTTGTTATAAATGGTGGAATTTAAAGTTTAAGTTATTAAACTTCGCAAGGAACTTTATGTAGTTGTAAAGAATTGTAAATTAATGTTGTGGGTTGATGGCCTGTTGATGTTTGTACTTTGCTACATTTTTTTTTTAATGTTGCCACATTCTTACAAGAAATTGATGGAGAAAGTGTTGAACATTACTCTGCCTTACTCTTACCAACCGTTCTTGAATGTAATAAACCTTTTCTTTAACTAACAGATACCTTGCATAATGGTCATCAATAATCTAGTTGTGTACAGTTCTATAAAACATTGTAGGGGGCAGTTAACCAGTATAATGACTACATAATACTGTACACTGTATCAAAGCTTAGTTGTCAAAATATCAGTGATATCACGACTGTATTTGTTAGACCTATGGTAAAAATAAGGTTGCGTTACTTTACGTTTGTCCCCATTTTTCATATTTGTTGCCTAAGTTGAGCTGTGTAATTCTTCATGTATTCAGTAAATTGATATACAGTTGTCCCTTAATATACTAAAATATTGTTCCTAGAAATGGTTTCATTAAGTTGAAGTAGTTTATATATTAGTACAGTATTATTGGGGTTGTTCCTGTGAGGGAAAATTTTTATACTGATAAAAATGGCAGCAAAATGGGATTTATTATTTGCTTCTGTATAGTGTAGACATTTATTGAAACTTGTTTATCATGTACTGTATATTGGGGGTAAACCTGTATTGATGTAGCATGTACTGTAGGTATACTATTAATATATTAGTACAGAGTTGTAATAATTCATCATTCCAGGATGATGACTTGAAGATGGAGGATGCAAGAAATGAGGAGTACTAGAGTTCTTCTGGTGACCTGACTTGCTGCACCAGACACACTAGTCAGGTTAGGTACAGTACAGGGCATCTCATTGTGGTTTCTTCACAAAGTACAGTAATTGTAACCCATGGACTGCCTCGTCTAGTTAACTCTTCTAAGGGTAAATATCAAGAAGTATTAGTACTGTACAATACTTGGGATGCACGAATTAATTGCTATCAACTACAGATAATATAAATATTTTGCTGAATAATCTGTAGCTGTAAACAAAGTATTAGTTGATTTCATTTTGCTGTGTTTTGGGTTAATAAATTACTAACATTTTTATTGCCGGCAAAATACAGTAATTACAGAAACCAGTTAGTCTGTTCACTTATTGAGAGATGTTGCACTCGGCTGCCAGTCGTTGTTTGACTGTTTTGTTATTGGATAACATGGCAGTGTCCTCTGAAGGTCTGTCTACAGCACTTCATTATATGGTAATGAATATATCAGGCCAGACAAAGTAGCTTTTGTTTAATCTGAAGAGAAAAATAATCTAGTAAAGACCGTCACCGTCGAGACCCCTTTAATCCGGATAAAATCTGAACTTTTTTTTTAAGAGTTGTAGGAATATTACCTATGCGGACCTTAAGCTAAAATGCTGGTCCACCCACTGCTGGGATAAAACACCAGCGTCTTTTTGGTTAAATGTAAAGTCTCCACCACTAGTGTGGGGGGGGGGGATGCAACTTTTAGCTTCAGAAATGAAAAATATTTACCATTTACTGCCAGTAAACAATGGAAATGTAAAATATGTACCAATTAGTAATGAAAAGTTGTGCAGTTCCTTAGCAAATGAAGCTCACCAACTTACAATAGGCTAAATTACCTTACAATGTGTTTTCAGTAGTCTATGTTGAAGTTCTTAGCACAGGCTAACTTATCATATCATATACGGTATCACAGCTCTCATTGATCTACAAAAAATACCGGTAATAAAAACCTTATTGATATTTCACACTTAATATAATACCCGGTAATCTACTTCAACCTCCTATTGTTTACAACGACGCATGACGCACCACCAGCTGTTGAGTATCAGCTTGACGGTACACGTGTTTTTTGAATCGTTTTCAGTTAAAAAACTGTTACATCACCTGTATGTTTTACCTTAACTGCGCCTGAATGAATATATTCTTGGAAATAAATAGTAGTTTTGCTGAAACGTGTTGTATTATAATGTAAAATAGGATAAAATACATGACGAAAGCAAAAGATTTTACCTAACCTTCCAATGTTCAAGAGAAGTTACTCGTTTTTTCAATAGTTTTTGGTTAAAATACTGTTATATTACAATGGTATTCTATTCATACTGTGCTTGATATAATGCATTCACGGAAATGTAATATTTTTGCTGAAATGACGTACGTATTACAGTGGAAAGTGGGATAAAATCGTGACAAAGACAATGACTTGCATTCTTTCGTTCAAAAGATGTTACCGTAATCGCTTTTCGATTGGTTTTCAGTTAAAAAAACTGTTGTATTACAATAATATTCTATCCTAATTGACTTGAATACTACGATACCATATTTCTGAATATTTTCATTAAAATCCATCCAAATCATTTTCCTTGTCATCGTCTGCAGCACTAAACAGCTTCTCCCAGTCCTCTCCTTGAACAGGGCTAGACGGTACACGTGTTTTTCGAATCGTTTTCAGTTAAAAAACTATTACATCACACGTATATTTTACTTAAACTGCGCCTGAATGAATATATTCTCAGAAATAAACAGTAGTTTTGCTGAAACGTGGTGTATTTCAATGTAAAATAGGATAAAATGCATGATGAAAACAAAAGACTTTACCTAAGCTTCCAATGTTCTTGAGATGTTATTCGTTTTTTACTAGTTTTCGGTTAAAATACCGTTATATTACAATGATATTCTATTCATACTGTGCTTGATATAATACATTCACGGAAATATAATATTTTTGCTGAAATGACGTCCGTATTACAGTGGAAAGTGGAATAAAATCGTGACAAAACAATGACTTTGAAATATAATGCAATTTTTACCCCCAAATCGGTTAATTCGGACAATCTGCTAAAACGGTCACCCTCCCCCCCTATTAGTCCGAATTAACGAGGGTCGACTGTAGTGTAGCACCGTAAAAGTACATTATATATTATATTTATCAATATTACCCAAATTAGAACTAAGAACGAGCTGGTACAGTATTATCATAACTCTTATAAAGAATGACAGGTTGTTGAGGCTGGAGGGGAGTTTTGGCAACAATTGTATTAGAGAATGAGTAAATAATGATTAAATGCTCCAAAATAAGTCTTGAACATGAGAAAAAAGTTGCCATTGTTTATAAATGCAGGGATTTTTCACCACTGACTGCTCAAGTAAACGTTGAGCTGATGCAGACAACTCTAGTACAATACATGGCCGTCACGAGGTGACGAACATCAATAATAAAATTATAAATTTAGTAACTCGTTAGTTAATATTTTCTGGTCTTGGTGTGGTTTATCACTGTTGCTTCAACCCTTAATGCTTTCATTTTCACGTCCATTGTAATTACTTTCCTTGGCACCTTGGCTGGTTTATCAACACAAGACGAGACTGTGTTACTTAACATTGATGAACAGATTAATGGCAAGTTTATTGGATCAAGTTAAGGTGTTGGTTAGATTATAATGTTGAGTTATAACATTAGTCTGTACTTATACCGTACAGTATATATTTAATATACACGGTATTCTTCCTTGATGGTTGTAGCTTCCAACAGCCTTGATTTTATTTACCTATAAATAGTTGACCACTTGATTACTTATTACTGGGTGTTGTGCCGGGTTGACTTGAACGCTGCAATAATAATGACATTTAAAACCCAGGTGCTCTTAGTATTGCAGCTAAAAGAATTCCCTAAGACTATTACTAAAGTTGATGTATTTGTGGATGGGTACTCTACCACCAGAGTAAATTGTTTTATTTAAATACTGTATTTGGCTGATACTTTGCTTTGTTTATAGTATGGCTTTGGCGAGACTATATAGTGACTTGACTGTTTTACCTGCATGATAAAGTTGACCTAAATTATAGCATTAACTCTAAATCTGTGTCTTTTAAATCTGGCGGCAGATTATTGGGAGAGTTATTAATGGTGCATCACTACTGTATTTGATTGTTCTTTAATTACTGTACTAGATTAAGTGGATTAATGTGGTACTTCCATAGAGGATAAAATCTTCAGGTTAGGTTCACGTTATACAATACAGTATGAGGATAAATTGGTACAGTATTGTAAAATGATCTTGCTTTTACTTCAAAAACAATCATTTAATACATAAAATTTATAACTTACACGAATAAAATAATTTTTGGTCGCGTTAATGCCCGACTGTGAAATAATTCGGAAGTGTACATGAATAGTTACCTACAAGATGTGTGCACTTGGTATATAATATACTAGATGGCAACTTTCACTTGTAATACTGTACCCAGTTGTAGACTAATACTGATTATAACAAGACCTGTTGGGAGTATTTCTAGCCCCATCTCAACCAGGGGGCAAAGAATGACAAATGAATCTTGAAGGTTTTCCATACTTTTGGGGGAAAACAAACCGTTACTTCCCCCGGAATTAAAGGTCAAATTATGTCGCACCAAAAGACACAGGATAAACTACCCGGGCATATTGGCCCAAACTGCCATTTTACCAACTTTAGTTTTGATAATTTGTTTTAATACTTGACTGTGAACATGTCAGTGTTGTCACTCCTCAAACACATGGGAGGTTTACATCCTCTTGTGAACACTATTTAACGCCTCTCGTCTTTCCCTTATCCGAGTGTGTAACATTATCTTGGTCTTGGGTCTGATGTGCCCACATGTAGAAAGCTTTTGGGGCTTTTGACTTAATTTGGAATTGGACTGACAATCTTGCTTAGTCTTTCTACAATCTGAATGGACTTTGTATTATAAGTCAGTGGGTTTGGTCTGGAGTATACAGTATATTTTATCAAACCGTTTACTGGCTATGATATTCAGCATAGTGTCTGCATTCCTGTTTCTCAGTGTAATTTCATTCCTCCAGTCAGTGTCGCCAGTACCCCATAATGCAGTATTAATGCTTTTAAACTGGCTTGGCATAAAAAACTTCAGTTCTGTGATCTATAAATACATCTAACAAGGATTAAGTCTCTTGCCTTTAGTTTAATTTTCCACCATTTATATTCAAAGTCCTTCTTCCCCCCAAACTTCACCTGGCTGGCTCTAAGGTCCTGTACAGTAACAAGATCCTTCTTAAGTTAGCCAAGTAACTGGCATCAACCTTGGCATTATTAACTTGCCTGCCTCCATAGTTCTCAATTTGTCCAATACGTTGTTCCCAGTACAGGTAACTACACCTGTAATCTTTATATATATGTATCTTATATCTAGTGAAGTGTGGATTACATATTTTCTAAATGGTGGAATTGATTTTTTAATGATCTTTATTAAACTTTCATGTATTTGTAAAGAATTGTAAATTGATGCTCTGGGTTGATGGCCTGTTGATGTTTGTAGACAGTCATTGGATGAGTAACTCATAATTGTAAATTTTAGTTAATTTAAATTTTAACTTAATTTTGATTAATTTTTCACCATTTTGTTTATTAATGTTGCTGCATTCTTACAAGAAATTGAGGAGAAAATGTTGAATGTTACTTTGCCTTACTCTTACCAACAGCTCTTGAATGTAATAAACATTTTCTTTAGCTAACTGATAGCTTGTACAATGTTCATCAATAATAAAGTACTATAAAACATTGTGGGGGAAGGGGGCAGTTAACCAGTATAATCAGGGGATGACTACTTAATACTTGTAATACTGTACACTGTATCCAAGCTTACATAATACTTGTAATACTGTATTCAAGTTTATCAGTGATCTCGGCAATAGTCAAAGAGCTGCATTAAAAATAAGTTTACTTAACTCTGCATTGTTCTCCACTTAAGTTGTGCTGTAATGCTTCATTTATTCATTAAACTAGTTGACAGGTGTTCCTTAATATGACAGTTTTATTCCTGGTAATGTGTTCATTTAGTGGAAGTAATTTGTATATTATTGGGGTTCTGTTCCTGTGAGGGAGAGTCTATTCATATACAGATAAAAGTGGCATCAATAAGGGATTTATTCATTGTTTGCTTCTGTGTAGTGTAGACATTTGTTGAAACTATAGGGCATATGTACTGTATATTGGGGGATACCTGTAATGTACTGTAGGTATAATATTTAATTTATTTGTACAGACTATAGAGTTGTAACAATTATTCATTCCAGGATGATGACTTAAAGATGAAGGATCCAACAAATGACCCGAGAGTTTTATGGTGAACCGACTCTTACTGCACGGCCCTGCGCCAGTCCAGGGTAACTCAGTGGTTTCTTCACTAAACTCTCAACAAAGTACAGTGCAGTATTTGTAACTCCTGAACTGTCGTGTCTAGTTAACTCTTAAGTATATATATATCGATAAAATATTAGTACAGTACAATATTAGGGATGCACCAATTAATAAGTTAAAGATAATATCAATATTTTGTGGAATAATCCGTATTGGTAAACAAAGTATTAGGTGATGCAATTTTGACGTCTTTTGGGTGAAGAAATTAACCTGTAAAATTTTTATTACCGGCAAAATACAGTAATTGCGGAAACCAGCTTTAGTCTGTTCACTTATTATGGTCATGTCACTCGGCCGCCAATCATTCTCGTAGTTGTGATGGATAACATGGCCGTGTCCTCTGTGCAGGTCTACAGCACTTCATTGTACGGTAATGAATATATTATCAGGCCAGACAAAGTAGCTTTTATTTATCAAGAGAAAAATAATCTGGTAAAGACTGTCGCTGACGAGAAAGATTTTTATATGTTGTAGCATCATTAAAGCACATTAGATATTTTATTTACCAATATAACTCACATTAGAACTAAGAAAGACCTGGTACAGAATTAACCTATAATGAATGACATTCAGTTGGTCGTTGAGGCTGGAGATGCGTTCTTGATAACAAAATTAGTCGATGATAAACAACTCCCTTTAAATACTATATTTTATTAGAGAATGAGTAAATATAGATTAAATGTTCCCAAAATAAGTCTTAAACATTAGCAAGTCTCTATTTGAGTTATAACATTAGTCATTACTTTTTATTATACCGTACAGTAAATATTTAATGTAGACGGTATTCTTCCTGGATGGTTGCAGCTTCCAACAGCCTTTAAACTATTTACCTATAAATAGTTGACCACTTGATTAGTGAGAACGTTAATAATTACTGCGTGATGTGCCGGGTGGACTTAAACACCATAATAATGATGAAATTTAAAACCCAGCTGCTCTTAATATTGCAGCTTCAAGAATTCCGTCAGACTATTACTAAAGTTGATGTATTTATGGACGGGTTCTGTACCACCAGAGTAAATTGCTTTATTTAAATATACTGTATTTGGCTGATATTTTGCTTTGTTTATAGTCTGGCTTTGGTGGGGAGACTAAATAGTGACTTAATTGTTATACCTGCATGATAAAATTGACCTAAATTATAGCATTAACTCTAAATCTGGCGGCAGATTATTGGGAAGTTTTGAATCTAGTTATGTTATTAACGGTGCATCACTAATGTTCTTCAATTACTGTACTAGATTAAGTGGATTAATGTGGTACTTCTATAGAGGATAAAACCTTCAGTTTAAGGTCATGTTATAATACTGTATTAGGATAAATTAGTACTAAAATCTTACTTTAAACCTTTTATAGGTAATAACTTGACTTTACTCTTAACTTCTTACTTTAAAAACAATAATTTAATACATAAAATTTAACTCATTAATGCTGAACTTGGTGAAATAATTCATAAATATAGATGTAAAGTTACCTACATTTTCTATACAGTACTTAAGAAATAATAAATTACTCTCGGCAACCTTCACCTTTAATAAACAATACTGTACTGGGCCCAAGGTATTCATTCATTGATTTAAATTTAGTTAAATTAATTGTTGACAAATTAATAATTCCTAAAGCAAAGTCATTGAAAGAAAACTTTAAATATATTAACAAAACTGAACCAAAGATGCAGGTTTATTGTAGTTATGACTAACTCTTATGGTTAAACTAAACTTGTACAATATACATGCTTAGGTTAAGTTGCTGTACAGTTACTGATAATATTCCCTGAACACTAGGCCAGTATGTTATCAAGGATCATTAGGTGAAAGATTTCAATTTCCAAATTTAGATTTTTGTAAGTAATTTGGTCATTAAGTGTTAAATTGTCTAAAACACTTCAGCACATTGTCATTATTATGTTTAAAATAATTTTCTGGTTAAATAAACGTGATTATTAATTTTACAATTTATTTTGTACAGAAATATTATTCTGGACTTTGTGGTTGGTGGTTACCACGAAGCTGGACTGCCTGCCCCTGCTGTCCTGGACTGACTGCCTGCTGCTGCCGCCCTGGACACTGTCCTGTCCTGGGCTTGCCACTGCTGCTGCCGCCCTGGACTGACTGACTGGCTGCTGCCGCCCTGGACACTGTCTTGTCCTGGACTGCCTGCTGATGCTGCCACAGTCCTGGATTGCCACCATCCTGGACTGCCTGCTGCTGCTGTCCTCGACACTGTCATGGACTGGCCACTGTTGCTGCCACCATCCTGGACTGCCTGCTGCTGCCGCTGTCCTGGACACTGTCATGGCCTGGCCACTGCTGCTGCTACCCTGGACTGCCCACTGCTGCCCTGTTAAAGAAAAATTTGTAATACCTTTAAGTTTCCATTAATAAATGTTTAAATGTCATTACCAGTATTCATTAACCTTTTCTTTACAACTTGTACAGAAAAGTTCATCTTCACATTTTGAAGCAAAATACTTTCATAAAGCATCTGAAAAATTATATATACAAATACTGTATAATAAACAAATGAAATACAAATATAATATACAATACACAATACAGGTATAACAAACAAAAAAATATATACATCTATATTATATATATAACAAATAAAAAAAAGCTATAAATATAAAACAATAGCTATAAATATGAAAAAAAAGCTATAAATATGAAAAAAATAGCTAGAATTATACAAAAATAGCTAAAAATATTGAAAAAATAGCAAAATTTGAGCGAAAAATGGTCAAAAAATTGCCCTATTTTTACCCTTAAGTGTTTTTTGAGTTTGCCATTGCCAGGACTAACGTTGAAAAAATTTGGTAAAGGATAATCGGAAGAGTCTCCGGAGTAAGGCCTTCAAATTATCATTCACCAATAATATAAAAAAATACAAGCATAACGGACTACCTGGACGTGGGGAGAATACTCAGTAGGCGCCCACTGAGTTACTCTCCCAACGTCCAGGTAGTCCGTTATGCCTTATAATATACATAAACAAGGAGATGCCAAGCTGGAGCTCTTAAGAATGGCAAAAAAAATTTACCCCTAAAACTAGACAATTTCTTATTACACTACTAAAATTTTGGTTCTTTTTTGGACTTAGAATATTTTTAACCATGAATTTTTGGACTTAGAATATTTTTAACCATGAATTTTTGGACTTACAATATTTTTAACAAGAATTTTTGGAATTAAATTTTTTAAACGATGAATTTTTGGACTTAGAATATTTTTAACCATGAATTTTTGGACTTAGACTATAATAAAGAATGAATTTTTCGGCTTAGAAATATTACTGTTAAGCACATCTAGATACATAAAAAATATTTGAAATAATCAGATTTAATATATCAAAATAATTCTGACATTTCGGTGCTACTATAATATACAGTTTACTGGGGTATTTACACTATACGCTCTTCCCTCATTATATCGGATAGTTGTAATTCGGACTTCGGTTTAATTCGTATGTTTTCAAAAAATGAATTAAACGATTTGAATTTGAAATAACTGAGTGGTTCGAAAGTTGCCTTGGCTGCCACATACAATATTCGATTTATGATTATTGTACAAATATAAATATTTATAAAATATACTTACAATAATTAAGTAAATAATACCGTAATAAATAAATAATGTGAGATCGTAAAATGTAGATGATACTCCGAAGGCGTCATGGCCACACTGGTAAATGAAATAAAAACCCTCATTGGAGAAATAAAAGATGAAATTTTGGAGCTGGTGTATTAAGACCTCCTTCAGCCAACTAACACAACAAAACAAGGGAGAAACACATAGAACAAAGGAACCAGTCTCCTGAGTTAGGTAGGTTGGGGATTAATCTTCTTGATGAGAGCAGTGGACCCCAGACCTGATCCTCAATACTATTACACTTTCTGAATATCATCCACATATTATCAGTTCACCTCACAATGTGCAGTAAGTCTTACAGTTATTTATTACTGTATTATTTACTTTATTATTACTGTTTGTGCACTTAAAAAATATTTGTTTGTACAGTAATTATAAATAGAGTTTTTTATGTGGCAGTCAAAGCATGGTAACTGAGTATGTTTGTTGGTTGGAATAATGAGGAACAATCTGAACAAACTGAACAGAAAATGAATGAATAATTGAACAAAAAAATGAGAAGTTGTCGATTAATATCAAAATAATCGGAACTCCGTTAATTTGTATTTTCAGTAATTCTGTGGACCACAAACTGCACTATATCTTCATTGACTCGACAAAAAGAGACTCTGGGTCACTTGAATTACTGAAAATACGAATTAACTGAGTTCCGATTATTTTGATATTATTCGACAATTTCTCATTTTTTGTGTCCAATTATTCTTTCGTTTTCTGTTCAGTTTGTTCAGATTGTTCCTCATTATTCCAAGCAACAAACGTACTCAGTTACTATAGTAGCACCAACATTTCTTTACAACCTATCCTCATGTCATTCTTTGCCTACCTGTAACTCCCCTCCCCTCCACATTCATTCGTGTATCTCTTGACCCAGTTAGTTTCCTCCTTTCTCTCCTGAACCATCGCAGTTTAGCCTCCAGGTACTGTACTTCTCTCTGTTGCCAACCATCTTCCACGTCTCACACAATCTTCTTTTCTCTTTTTATCTCTCTCTCTCTCCACTTCATCATTCCCGCCATCAACCACACTCAACGGAACATCTTTTATTATGGCCCAGCATCTTGGTACACTGCCCCTCACTGGCTGTTTCCTAGCCTCTCAACACACCAGAAAATGTTTCCTTTACATTCAGTTCCGTCACAATTCCCACACTCTCCTTCTTCCTCTCCCTCCACCTTTAAGTAACATGTGTCTCACACACACACAAGCATCCTTAACAAGCAACTTGTTCTAATTTCCTGGCAAAAATATAGCCAATCTGGGTTTCTGTGTCACCTGCCATAGGCCTACATGGTCAGCCTACTTGCCCTATTCTTAAACACATGTTACATACCATCCCCAAATTCAAGTGTTCTTTCACCTTCAGTATTCCTTATTCCAAAGCCTTTCCCACCATGCACACCTTCATAACCCAGCGCGACAAATTTAGAAAATAAAAATGGTTTGTTTTAACGGAGATCACTACATTATAAACTGTATCTCTTAAAACAACATTAACTGGCATGACTATAACAGAATAATTGCTGCATAAGTCAGTCAACAGATTTTACGGCAACATTAAATGACACCGAACTAATGAGATTGAATTCCTTAATGAACAATAAAATGTATTTATTGTTTAGTTTAAAGTAAATGGTAAAGATATGTAAAGAACTGGAATGGTTCAACAGTCTCACTAAACCATATTAATTCTAAAGTCCTTGAAAACACAAAATGAAACTGAATACTGTATAATTTTTTCTTTAATTTCAAATCATACTGTAATGGCATTCTAAGTCCAGGTAAATTTAAAAGATAAATTTAGCCAAATTATACCTGGATAAAAAGTGATAAATAAAGGTGTTCTGGTTTATAATTAAAAGAAGACAAATTGTCAATCTTCCAGAGCCACAGCTAAACACCTCAGTTTAATATTGACCTCCACCTCACACTGGCTCACACTACAACAGAGTAACACCTGTGATGAAACAACATTATCAGGGAAAAGCTCAAAATATTTACATACACTAGACCACTTTAGATATAGATATATATTTATTCAGTAAACTTATCATATAAGTTTACAATTGGTTCAACCTGCATATAGCCAATACAGTTCAGTAGGTATATAAACAATGTAGGTATTCAGTTCAGCATGTACTGTATATAGATAGCATACAGCATGGTATATGGAAAATACTGCACAGGTACACAGTAAATGATGCTGCATTATACAACACGTGAATCTTTACTACAGAACAGAACTA